>NC_039514.1:10357495-10657495 GCF_003672135.1 Ooceraea biroi | reverse complement strand
CGATAAATCTGCTTTGAGAGATGAGTCGGCTAATGGATAAAAAGTGGGCGGTTACATTTTATGACTGCGACAGAGGCACGGGTAGCTTGCTTGGAACGGCGTAGACGGTGGCTGACTCCTCGACTTTGTCCGCTGTGATCTGCGATCCGGCTTCGTGACCGGAACCGAAACAGGTTCCGGTATCGCTGAGACGCAGTAGCTGGTGATTGGTGATGCATCGGGACATTTACAGTCAGCATCTACGAGTATGTTAAAATATTTTGGGGCGGACTGAGATTAAAGTCCGAAATTACGTGGCGTGGAAATTAAATTCTGAAAATTTCAGTTAAACTCAATTTTAATTTTACTCAATTTTAATCGTGTTTTGAGAAGAGAACAATGACCCCTAGTTATAGTTGTCCGTGTGTTTCGCGAAGGAAGACAACTTTATGTTGTCGCACGCAGTTTCTGAATACTAACTGAATCTTATTCATTATCAAATTCAATTACAAGGATATTAAAATTATTTTTTAAAGACGCGGGGATGAGGAGTGTCTCTTTCAGTATTTCTATCGCGAAGGAAATCGCGATGTAAAATTTGGCGTGGAAACTGCCATTGACGAAGGATATGCGCTGGAATGCCTGTTCGCCAAGGGACACATACTTTTGGCTTCCTCGGCGTCGTCTCCTTGCTCGACGCAGACCGTGTTCGCTTCAAGATTCGCGGCCGACGCAACGTCGTCCGAACGCAGGGACGTTACATTCGATGGTTCCGTCGTGTCGGTGCAGGAACAGTCCTCCTCAGTGACCATGCTGGGTGTGGATAGTCGCGACAGAATACATGAACGATTAAAGTAACATAAAACATGAACGGAAATAAACACGCAAACCAAACTGTCAGAACAAAACGGTGATAACAAAATCGATTTGCATTGCGCATATTCAAGTTGTATCGATTGCAGCTTTCGATATAATCGAACTTTCGAGTGTACTCTCGTGAGGTGCATTCGGATTTACGCGCTTCTTTTTCTTTTTTTTAGATTATACGTGACAGTTGACAGTCATTAGCGCTGTATTTGATATTAGCGTATATGTATAATAAGCGTGTATAAGCAATCTCTATTCAATACAAATTTAAATAAAAATCACGCAACGGAGTACGCAGAAATTAAGATGGCGTCCAGTCAAGTTTACAAAAGATCTACTTTGAGAGAATCAGTTCGACGGAATCTGCGACGTTTGAACGCGTAATTTTTTTAGCGTCTTGTAGATATGAGAAACTAAATAGCGCACTATTAATCACAGAGAGTAATTTTATGACCCGCGCGAATTTTGAACGCGCTGATCTGGATTTCCGATCTATCTCTCTGTTTTCACTTTAACTTTTTATTTTTCATACTAAAACTTTTATTTTTAGCTTGTTGTAACGTTGCCGGAATACTTGTGAATACGCACGTCGAAATTCTCGGGCAAAGTGGAATGCAGATTAAAGTTAAACTTTTATTTACATCGAATAGAGCTTAAGAGAGTAGAGTAGGACGATAGATCCAGAGCGATATTAAATGACGTATCGTCTCTCCGTGTTGTTACATTGCGTTATTATAATTCGTCAAAAAATTCAACAGCGATTCGAACATTTAATGTGTATTACGTGTGTACGTATTCGATATTTTATTATATACCGCGCGCAAATCACAGTGGTGGTAAAAGTGGTGTCGCCGCATCGTGAGTTATTTTATACTTGGGAGAGTCCACAGAGTTTCTGTTTTTTCTTGTTTTTTTTTCTTTTGTTTCTCGTAATCTTACAGCTAGGTTTATCCTACTTGTGGAGTTCAATAAAATACAACGATAGAGATGCGCGCGCGTGCACGTAACGTTGCGTAACGTTACGAACGCTGCCTTGCATCCTTCGGATGCAAAAATGGCCCGTCGCGTTTTGCTTACTTATGCAATATGTATTTATGCGATTCGCGTAGAACGGACGGAACGCGGTACAATATTGACAGACGCAATTTCACGGGATGTCACGAAAATACGAAACGGGAAATCATCATCGTATCAATCGTCACATCTCGTTCGTCACAAAGAAGCTCTCGTGTAAAAGTCGCAGAGAGCTTCTTCTTCTTCTCACAGTTCTGATAGCGACGAGATTGTACCGTGTCCGACCTCGAACATTACACAAACGTCTCACAAACTAAAGTAATAATACAGCTTCGCTTTGACAAACAGTTCCCTCCTAAATCGGAGATAATCACAACGCAGTCTCGTTTACAAAATATATCAGAAGTGCTGTCGTTCCCTATTATAATCTCAGTTGGACTAGATTGAGAAATCAAAAGTATGCGCAATATATTCATATTCAGCCGGCCCGAAGTAGCGAAGTGCAGTTCTCTTCGACAACGCGAATTATCGACGCAAATTATCGTCGTTACAGTATATGATCATATATCTCTTTTTATATTCATATATACACGCACACGTACACACACATAAACCCTGTGTGTATGTATGTATGTATAATAAAATATATACATTGCTATATTATTTATAATATTTATAATACACGTACCTTCGCTAACAACATTGACATGGAGTACTCGCTTTGCAATAATTATGTGACCGTTGTCAGGTGTATTAAAACTATCTGTATGTTTCAACATTTTGTACACAAGTGTCATCGTCATCCGTCGTCGTTCTGTACAAGGAGTCATCAGGGCATAAAAACTCGTACTTCAACTGATTATTGTAAATAGCGAACGAAACTTCCGAGTTACACATCGGTAATCTGCTAAACGCGCGTCGGCAATAAGAATGAATGAAAGCCCAACACGATTACTCGCAGACGCGTCAAATAAATGAAAAACGTACAGTATAGTACGCTTGCGCACGAACGAGCAGTCGTTGAACCCCGATAGAGAATTCGCATTTTATACTCGATAACGCGTACTTAAGAAGAAATACAGATGCGTAACAGTTCTGACCAACTAAAAATATACACTTATATCTACGTTACCAAATCAGATGCGCGCGCTGCGCGAATAAAATACTCAACTTTTGATCGGTTCGTTTTCGCACGCGCTCGCGGAAACCAGGATCGTGAAACAATGTAATTGAAGCTTCGAATTGGCCTTATCAGACAGTCCTCTTTGCATCGTCACCCAGAAGCGTCACGTCAAATTACTCTCTAGAAGAGAAGTAACTTGCAAAGTACCCCAAAGTCTGAATGTAGAAGCACTTTTCTAGGCCCGGAAGAGTTCACGTTACGATCGGAAGAAATTGGTATTACGATCCTCGGTTCCGCGTGCGCATCTAAGAAGTAATACTCGTGGTCAACTTATTCGAGATCGCAGAAGAATCTCGCGAGGTGTTTTACGCAACGTTACGACATTCTCCACATTTTGCGTTATAAAAATGCTACTGTTACAGTTTTGGAATGTACAGGCGATAATTTGCACGTTTTTCTCTCTCTGTCGGTAATTTGTACATGCAATTTGGAAGAATGATTAATCGCAGTTGCAAATGCTTAATATAAGTACAAACGGAGCGCTGTGCTGGCTGCAATTAGCACGGTGGTGTTACGTAATTTCTCTCTCCGTTGCGCGTACGTTGTGTCTCTAGACTTATTCCTTCGGTCTAACATACAAAAAGCGACATTTTCGTGATCTAAATAGTTTTGGCGAGATATGATCGATGTTACAAGCTACATATAACAGTTCTTAAATAAATATTATAATTTACGCACGATATCGATTTGTGATTGCGAGCCTTGTGTTACAACGAGATAAATACTACATTTTTTCACTTGTAACAGTAACCAATAGCAAGTAGCAGTCGATTTTAACAGAAACTTGTGGCGCCGGATCGATACACGTAAATGCATTTTTTCAAGAAGCACAACATGGCACTTAACTCAGGTAAATTCTTTTACAAATACGAACAATAGATCAAACAGTATAAATATCTGTTATGCAGTTGCTTACTTTTGGCTACTCCTCTGCTGCATAGCATTTGATTCTTTTATACGCTCTAATTCGCGTGATTTATACACATTTATAGCGATATATCATATATATATAGGCCACATCTTTTTGTTATTCATTTTACCTTTGCACTTTACGCGAATTTTTATTTATGCATTATTTGCATATTTCTTCTTTTTGGAGAATTTTCATTATTATAATATTTATTTTTATTTACGTGTTACAATAATTGGGAGCACGTTACATTGTGTGTAGAGTCGCGTAACGAATTGCCAATCATTGCGTTACGTAATAATGATAAATTAATTGCACAATTTGCAGATTAATTTGTTTGTGTGTAAATCAGCTTTCATAAATTCTCTCATTGAATATATATACGTTTTCAAGTTCCAAGTGCGTTTACTTCTTGAAGAGAGAAGCAACGTTGATGCGCGAGACATTGCTTGCTATTCACGGATCACAAATATTGAAATCAGGCAATGGAATGGCCAATGAATGACCGCGATTCAAGACAAATGATTAATATTTACAATACGCGAGAATAAAGAATCGTTATTTTACAGTTAAGTAAGGAAAGCTTAACGCTAGAAATATAAAAAGAGAGGACGATTCATAATCGAAGCGGTCGGTCGAGAAAACTAGATTATCCTGTTAACTCTTCACTGCCCAGTGTAACCTTTAAGTTTATAGTTCGATTTCTTGTTTCTTTCAATTTTCTGCTTCTCTTTTCTCCTGATTGTAACTTCGAAATTATTCGCATTTACAATGCAGAAACTTATTCGTATATCTCAATGTTTCTCTGAAGAGATGCTTAGATTCGTTTCACTCAATTTACTTAATATTAAATCTGCGTAGAATTTGGGCAACAAAGAGTTAAAAAATACCGGTGAATGGAAAATACTTGTGCACTCTGAGCCATTTCATCGCTCATCGATATCTTCAGGTAGAGAATATAAGAGTGGGATATGCACATTCGCGAGATATAACAGTCTTTCACGACGTACAAGTCAAGACATTGTTCAGCGACTGTATAGTAAGAGCTATCTCTAGAGAGTATGCGAGCGAAATCGTCTGCGTAAAGTTACTAATTTTTGGAAAATCACTTATACACGGCAACTCTTTGGTAGCCCGACGAGCGCATCAGGCATAGGTGATATGGTATGTGTGTATGTCCAGTGTATATGTTGTTGTTTTGTGTGTGTGTGTGTGTGTACGTGTACAATTAGCTTCTCTCGGCTGCGACAGAGCAGACACAAGACTGTCTCACGACTCTTAAAACTCTAAACGTACTGGAAATTATCTTTCTGCGCGAGCAACGGCAACTTCTCGATGCTCTGCTTGAGATCGAAGCTGTGCAACCAGTCCGAGCTGGGCTTCGCCTTCACGCCGCAGAAGCTGAAGTTGCAGAAGTCGGCGGCATTCTGTAGAGCACCGCGATGGAACGGATTGCCGTGCTTGAAGTATTTGTAACGGCCGGCGTTCATACGTTCGTTCGTTGTCATTCCCAGCACCATGATCTGCGAACGCGTAAAAATAATTACAAATCATCGATCACAAGATCCAAGATAATTTGTATACTGTGAAATCACGTGATTGCCGTACCTGATAACACTGACACGCTAACAACGTCCCGACCCAAAAGGAATGGAGGGACGTATTAGCAACCACCCACATCACCCAGGCGTCGCACGTAGCCGCGGCGACCAGATAGTTGTCCGCGCTGTGACCGTTCGTCAAGTTTGACCAACACTCGAACTGCCAATACTGGACACTTGCGGACAGAATGACAATGCACAGGCCTAACAGGGACGCCAAGAATCCGAGGAAATACTTGTGATTATGCGCACCTGAAATCGTGACGGACGATTAAAATTTTATTTCATTTCACGTACTTGTTTCAATTTTTATATAATTTTTACAACAGATAAAATAAGGCAGAATACAATAGATGAAAAGAAACTGAGGGGAAAAAATACAATCTTATGTCACAATTCCAAAGAAATGATGCACAGGAAATTAAATTCGTGAATTACTTCGGTATTTCTTACCAATGCAATTGTTGACCCAGGGACAGTGATGATCGAATCGCGCTATACAACGGTCGCATGTGGAGCAGTGCTTGGACCTCATCGGCCTTCTGACTAAACAGCTACTGCAGAACCATTGTGGCTCGAACCCGCCGGATTCAGCCAGTTCGATTATCGTCTGCAAAGAAAAGCATACGTTCGGTCTCCTGCGCGTGCTTCTCCGTCGATAGACCGGATAATCTCGCATAATTTCGTGGAAGCTACGAGAGCGCCTACGTTTAATTTGTCCTCGTGAGTAGCCGTGATGACGCCGGGATCGCCACGCCAGGACTGCAGGAAGCATATCCAGAGTGGAACCGATCCGCCAACCAGCAAGAGCCACAGATACCAAGCCGCATGGACTCCCAGCCAGAATATCCACGTGACGTATATCCACATCTGAAATCGACGATATCTGGGTTATCTCGACGCGCGGCTATCTTACTCGAAGCTATATCTATTTGATAACGTTTTATCAACGTCTGCTAGCGAGAATTATTTTCAAGATTCATTCAATTTCGCCGATAGCGGTGGCTAACATCGTAAACGCTAATTGCACAATGAAGCGATAGACATTTTCATTATACCGCTGACAATTTCGCTTGATGATCCATATTGACATATTATTCTGCGCCTTTGTGAAATGCTCTTCCAAGCCTTATCGTCTTATCGACGATGTTACTTTATCGTGCCTGGTGGCTTATCAGAAACTCATCGTACACGAATGTTCTCGACTATGCGAAATGCGTCGAACCCACCTTGGTCGCCAGATAAATCGACATCGGCAAGATGTGGAACAGCCGTTCGTCGAACACGAAATGGTTCATTAGGTACACAGCTATGTAAAGGGTGATGAAGGCACCTAGTTTTATTAGATAATCCCATCCACTCTGCAGGACCATACCAATCACATAGAACGCTATAAACGGCGTAGTGACCATGCAGTACCAACGGATTCTCTGCAACAGAAAGTATATACTAAATACTCTGCGCTAGAGGGAAAAAAGATATTTGCGGAGTAGTCGAAAAATGTCGACATCATCCCCACCTTATCTCTGCACCATGTTCTTGTGCGACCTTGCTTCTCCTTAATCTCGTGACTGATTTTATGACCGAGCCATGCAGCTCCGATGTGCGGACCCAGCAGCGTCATCGGTGTCTCATTCTGGAAATTCGGCAGGTCCAGCGACGCTCCGTGCTGCACGAGGGTCGATATGGCGACGTTGTTCTTCGCTATGATGGCCCAGTGCAGGGCCGAGTTACCGTGCAGGTTGTCGGTGAGAGAGTGCGACGCACCTAGAGTCAACAACAGTCGCGTTGGATCTAGACTGTAAAAAGAAAGACTTTAATGTAATCAACATAATGCTGTCCCATCAGGAGAACCGCACCGAAGGTTACAGTGCCATCACAGCGCTCTATGTACCTATTGACTTTGTAGGCGCTCCACATGAGCGGCGTCATCGCGCTCCTGTCCGGCATGTTCGGATTGACGCCTTTCGCTACCAGATAAGCCACGATGGCCGTATGGCCAAACTGCGCTGCCAGGTGTATGCATGAGAAGCCCTCCGAGTCCCTCACGGTTGGATCGGCACCCGCTCTCATCAACACCACAACTGTGGAGAGGTGGCCCTGCCTGGAGGCATAGTATAAATTTATTCTTTTTAAAAATCAAGAGTTTACTTTCATATCCGAAATTCTATTAATTTAATTTTGCTGTACTAATTTTGTTTATCAAATGATATTGAGGATACTCGTTGAAGTACTGACCGTGTAGCCCAATGCAGTGGCGTGGAAGCCAGTTCACCGCCAATGGCATCGACCACAGCTCCCTTACCGATGAGATACTTGACGATATCCTTGCGATTGTTTATCGCGGCCCAATGCAACAGTGTCACAGTCTCCGAATCCGGCTGGTTCACGTCGCCGCCAGCCTCTACCAATTCCGTCACACGATCCAACGCTCCATACTGCGAATGCAACGTTCCACTCAGTTTCACAATCTAAAGTTAGCCACCTTCTTTGGCTTTCCATATTACCTGCGTGGCTCTGACGATGTCGAAGGAACTGCAGTCCTGCGTGGCAGGTCGTACTGGTTCCTGGTGAAGACTGCTGGGATCATCGGGCTCTCCTGTACCCTCGCCTTGGCAGGCGGTTTGCATCTGCAGCGCATACATCCTGCAAATCAATTGATTGTTAATCAAGTAAGTTCATCATAGATGAACTTACATATCCCTGTCTTCATCTAGGGAAATTGAAAATCTTTTCCTTTGAAACACTCTAGAGAGCTTCTATCTTATCTAAAGTATAACTTAATAACAGGAAGAAAAGGAACATGGTACGTGATTATTGGATTTCTTGATTCTCTGTGATACGACGATCTCTCGAATCGAACGATCGATGTCTCTGGCTCATATGCCGAGTTTCTGTTCTCCTGTAACGCGTACCTGTACATGTACTCGAATACGTATTACTCCCAGCATGTAAGAGCGCGATTTCGCATTCGAGTCAGCGGCAAACGTACGCGACGGCGTGCGTAAATTGCGCTAAATCACGTGTCGTCAAGGATACAATGATTCCGTCACGCTTTCCAGATGTAAATTCTGTAGCCGACGAACACCAAGGGAGCGGTTGCCGATCAAGTCGCTTCGTTTCAGCCATGTACTTTTCTGGGTATCTTTTACGTGTACAATATGCGTTGTGCATTTCAGAGAGTAAGAAAAGGAGAATGCAAGTAGCAAGCTGGACCTTCTGTCAGGAGCTGTGTGTTGTGACTCTTAGGTTTCAAACACGGAAGGAGGGGAGAGAGAGAGAGAGAGAGAGAGAGAGAGATCCTGTTGCCATAAAACATTAGTATTGCGTTGCACATTGGAATCATTTAGATACAAGGACTCATATGCATGAAATCAATCAAAATATGTATTAATAAACGTGAGTCAATGATAATTTATGCTCCGTTTTTTTAATAAACAGGAAATCCGTTGGACTCCCTTAGTGTTTTTAATTAATGCTTATTATATTCCAAGCAAGCTTGTTCTTGTGAATACATTGTGCGGCTGCATCGTATATCAAGTAGGCAAGTTGAAATAGCAGGTTCAGTGATATCAATCCTGCGACTCACTGCTTGGTGCATAATACAGATCAACCAGGAACACGTTATAAAATACGTTACATAAGTGACTTTACTGGACTCCTATTAAGTCTGCAAGTTTATTTCTTGTAGATCGACTTCTTTCTTCCTACTTCAAGGTGCCAGATAATAAATTCTGCACACACATGCACGTGAGAATGCAAATGCAAGATTAGGTGACGTGACTTCTCCTCAACTATGAATCTACTAGTAATCGCACTTGAAAATGAAGATTTAACAGAAAACGCAGATTAATCGCACGTGAGTAATCGTACATGACAAAGTCAATAAGTGAAAAACAACACTAATTTTTTGTTTCTTTTTTCCTACAGTGACGTGACAGATTCAGAAGAGTTTCAAAGTGTAAGATACTCCATCCCTCCCTCAGACAGCAATCTCAGCACGCGACTCATCCTCGAAATTGCTCGCGGTGTGCTTCACCTCGTCGCGAGGAAAAGAGACACCGAAGAGCGCTCTCGACTATCCGCACTGATCGATCTCCGAAGCGCGCACAAAAATAAATCGCGCTTCACACGTACACACGCGTACAGAAGAGGACAACTCACTGCTCACCTTGCTGATGGCCGTTCGTGCGCTGTCAATACGTAGTGGACATTGCAACGGATGACGACGGCGTGTCCGAAAACCTCGAGGGGGTTAATTCCAAAGAACGACTGCTAGCGTGCCACAGGGGGGGTGGGGCGCGCCGGCATATCACGCACACGCACACGCGATAAACGTGCCGCCGGGGTTGACCTTTCACACGACACCCTCGTGACTTTCCTTCGTCGCACTGAACCGTTCTGAAACTCGCGACGGATAATGCGTCTCGATCCGTTGACGCTGACGACGTTCACGTCGCGATAATGTCACGAGCGACAACGAGCAGCTCACTTCAGACTGCTGCGATGATGCGCGCCCGCTCCGACATCGTCCCCCGTGTCGTTTCTCCGCCGCGTCTCACGCATTACGCGAACTCCGATATCGACCAAACGCGACGCCACTCGCTCGGTAACTGGTCTATGTATTCCGTGCACCGAACACCGAGCGAGAAAGCGCGACATCTGTTGTTGACTACTATAACTATAAAGTATATCTAATATAACTCGCGATGCCTTTATATCTTTAGATAAGTATTTAGCATATAAATATGTATTTTTCGAATTGTCATTTATGCTTACTTCGCGAGGTTTTCGATATATCTATATATTCACGAATTATCCAGCAATAATCCACGATCATTGTAGAATTAGATTAAAAGAGCACAAGTCTTTTACAAGTACATCTTTTTACAAGTTTCACGAAATAAGTTTCGCAGAAATGTGTCCTTCAAAATTTGCGTTTCTTGTATGTACAATATCGAAAATTACCAAAAAATGTATTTTGCGATACTATATAAATGTGTTTTGCGGTATTATATATATTTAACATGTATCTTTTCACGATTTAGTACAAGTATATTGTAGTACAAGTGCACATATCAAAATGTACAAATACAGATCGATATTAACTATACCTAGAATCTAGATTATTCGCATGATATATTTAATATAAAACAAATCGTATCGTATATATAAGTTTCAAGGCTAAAGGAAATTCAGAGAAACAGACGAGAAATAATGTTATTGCACGTGAGCGTAATAGCGTTTACCGAATATACTGATCTGGCAAAGTATCTTAATTAATTACGTTAATTGCGTTTGGCACACATATACATACATAAATTTCATCGCACTCTCGCTTCCGTTCCTTCCCCTTTGGTTCTCGATCCCCACCTCTAGCATACTTCGTAGTTGGGGAGCGACAACTGTTGAGCGCTGTCAGAACTCGCGTCCTGTCAGAACATGCTAGAAGCAGAAGCGGAGCGCGCCAGTAGACGTCCAGCGGTCCAATCGTCGTGGGGTGCTCAGCGTTTCGGAATCCAGTAGTCAAGTGTCAAGTGAGGTTAAGTTCAGCACGGAAAGTGACAGCGAAAGGGCCACGAAATATCCCGAACGCAGAATCGAAGACACTTTAAGACTGTCAGAAAGTACCAGAAAGGTACCAAACTTCCGGCGGCCGTGCCGGATCGCTACCCGGCCCGTTTTCGGGCTTTGTTTCACGCGCTTTGCTCACATCTAAAGTCCATTTTTTAACGTCCACATCGAAGGTCCATGTAACCTCTTCCGGGAACTCGCAAGTCGCAAGTTCTACGCGAACGGGAAGAAAAAAACGAGTGGACATCGAGCAAATAATATTTAAAGTAGCCCAAGAGCACGGACATTGTCGTGAAGATGAATCTCTCGTTCTCCGGTTGTGGTTTCCTGGGCATTTACCATGTCGGTGTTGCGGTGTGCATCAAGAAGTATGCGCCGCAATTACTGTTAAACAAAATAAGCGGCGCGTCTGCGGGAGCTATTGCAGCGTGCAGCATGCTGTGCGATTTGCCTTTGGGTAAGTTAACACTCTGCCATCCTTTTTCTCTTTTCCTTCTTGATTGATTACGTCAAATGTACGTCTTTACGTGTTTACATTTCGTTTTTCCGAAAAATCTAGAACAATCCTGAAATTCGGCTGCGTTACGTATTGATTTCGTTCGATTCAGTTTATTTATCCGCTGTGATGCGCATCTCCGTTTTATCGTTATTTTTTTAACGGTCATTAAGTACTGTTTGCATAATGTTCAACAATAACATGTTCTAAGATTTACTTTATCATATCTCGTCTATTGTTCATTAATTCTTATCTTCTTCGTAAGAATGAAGTGAAACGTATGAGAGTAGAGTATTCTTAATAATGCTGCAGATGTCAACATTTGTTGACCTTTATCGTATTCTATGGTAATGATAATATGGTAATCGCTGATGAATGTTAAGATCATTATCTCTGCTTGCTGAAGACCTCTGTCCTTTGGTGAATCCACGTGTCTCTAAAATCTATCTAATATAATTTCTAATATAAATAATATAAATCTAATATAAATAAAAAATGAAAATTTAATACTATAGTATTTAAAATTCTTTTAAGGGAAAAAAAAAGAAAGTTGACCATAGGATAGGAGGGTTTATCGTTAGGGCTCGCACTTTCTCAAAGTCCGATCATAGAACGAACATGTTAGGACATGTATGTGGAATCATTCATAGAATCTGAAAGCGCAATGTTACGTCAAATTCATCGCACGCTCAGATACAATTAATGTCGCACAATTTGGTAATTAACAGCTAAATAATACGCGCGTGCTGGGGCGAAAGTGAAATCGCACATTGTTCCGCAATGAGGGAGGCAGCCCTCGGAGAAACGGACGGATTTATTATCCATCAATAATTTATTGCGGCAATAAAATGCCGCGATAACGAGACCGAGCGCGGACTAATTAGCGCGCGACGCGTAAATTTGTAATGTCCTGCCCTTTCTCGTTTCTGTCGCGCGCCGTCACGCGTTACATGTTAATTCTCGTCAAATCTTAAATTATTAAGTATACGCTAGCTACATAAGAAAGTTAATTGCGTGGCGGTAAAGATGCAAATGCGTGGATCGTCAGCTGGCTTCTTTGGCCGCAGTTTTAGCCGCTCTCGTAGTCTCTCGTTAATTTCGTGGACGAACTTCGATTTAATTTAATTCACGTGCGACAAGAAAAACTATATCGATTCGTATCGATATTAGGCAATAAAGAATTAATCAAGACTTTATCAAAATGTGGAACGTGCCTTTGTGTACCTTATCTATCGTTGCGACAATAGTGCGAGATGTACGTATATATTAATGTGTCTTATCGTCGATCGATGCGTACGCTTGTAAATATCCGATTGCGATTATAATTACACAGCGCGATAATCCGCGACCGCCGCCTCTAAAGGCACGTTGCATCGATGATGCGGAGAACTTATCTCTGACACGCTTTCGGACCCTGAAACAATTCGAGGAATGCGCGAGTAAACTTCATCGTTCCATGCTGATCTCGTTAAAATAGGTCGTGCCTCTAAGCAATTAATCGTGCCGGACCGTAGGCGGCACGCGAAGATTATTTATCACGCGACTGTTTTGCTTCCCGCGAAGTCAGATGTACTTCCCTCCCCTCCCCTATATATATATTTTCCTTCATTTTATCACAAGAAGCGGAATAAACACGCGCGTGGCTACGCTCTTGTCAGCAACATTCTGCACGCCAGAATCAGCGGATGCAACGTAAACGCGTCGATGTTACCTAACTTTAAGCTCCCATTTGACAAGTTGCTGATTCCCGAAATTTGATTTGTTAAATTTAATTGAGATAAAATTTGCATCTTGAATCCGTTCGGTCTCTGTATTTTGTACGTTTACACGATCTCTCGTTACGAATATTGCAATTCTTGCGAGTTCTCGGAATGTCGTGCGCCCTCTTTGTTGAAATTAATTCAGAAGTGGCGTGTTGCATAAGAGCGCCTGATGCGCACTTTGTATAATACAATGCACCGAGCTTATGAATCACTTTCGATGGATTGCGATCGCGATGACGAGGTCAAGCATCGCTGCACTTCGGCGTCTTGCGTAAGCTCTAATAACAGAAACCAGCTGGTAGTTATATGTACGAAACAAGCGTAGTCCCATCATGGCTCAATTATTATTACATTGAAAGATCACGGGATGATGGGGAAATCATGTAAAAACAAACAGCAGACTTTGGCACATACGTGAAAAAACATTATCTCGCTCCCTCGCTTTGCATTCAATCATTGTGATTCATTAAAGCCGCCGATTGCACTCGACTGTTGTCGTTACGTGCAAAAAGTTGTTGAAAGTCTACTCAAACGGGACAATTACTGCAATGAGTGCGGCCGTTCATTTGTATTGCTTAGGCACGACAAACAATAACATTCATTATTGCGATCCTTGGAAGAGACTGCATGTGGCTCTGATGAAAGAGGGATGATTAATATGCTTGCATAAATATTAGAACGCTAAATGTACAAGATAACACCGCTCGAGATTATTTTTCTGACAGTATCTTCAAAACAGTTTCAATTAATTTTAAAGCGTGACACGAGAACAGGAAGTCAGAAGTAACAACACGCATTCTTTACATCCATGATGACCAATCCGATTATATCAGGCTTGATCGATTGGCGTACTTGAAAAATAATTCGAGTTGTTTTGACGTCACTTGATCTTCTGTAAATATTGTTTGCGCGTAGATTTCAGTCACGTGTATCGCGTGATGCATAAACAACATCACAGGCAGAGAGAGAGAGAAAGAGAGAGAGAAAGAGAATTTAGATTTCTATAATTTTATTACAAACAGTTGAGCAGTTTGTGTTCACCACATGAAGTATGATGAGGCTCTACAAAAAAGAATTCAATAGCTTAAGCAATTTTTCGGAGACACGCATGCGCTCCCCGTAATTCAGTTACGATGCGACTGTTAACAAGAGTATATATTAATTATTATATATATATTATATATAATATATATATTTATTATTAATATATATTATTAACACGAATACCAAATTTAATAAAATTCTATGATCTTTTAATGTTAACAACAATAATACATGCATAATATAATAAAAGCGACTTGTACATCGAATTAGTCAGTGTTTATGATAAACATGGTTTTGCATCGCTGAGCTTGGATCAAAATCATAAATGATCGCGAAACGCGAGTGGATCGGTGGATCTACTGACAAAAGGGTTGAATTGAACGCTATCTCTCGCCGGCTCTCTCGCCTAGATACGTGCATCCGTGTCAGTGGAACTAGGTTACAACTGCAACTGGTTTGTCACGAGGAATAGTTGATGCGGTTCTGATCTCCTCTTAATTTTGGCTTTGCATCGCGTTACGACATCACGCTGAAAATAACGTACCGATTCCCCGTCCGCAATGGTGACGCACACCGATCAAGCTGATATTACGAGAACACTTTTTCTTTGTTGCCGAGAGGAATCGGTACAGACATTTGCTAATGCTTTATCAGAGATTAGGATCACGAGATTGGAAGCCAATATAACGATCCGAAGTGTCAATCACGGTCGATGTTAACGATGCACGATGCAAGATACTCACGGAAATTCCAGCACAACACGCGATTTATTCGAGCCGATGCCACTTCAGTGACATTTAGTCCAAAAAATTTGTTTGCCATCGAGTATGTTTATCGCGTCGCGATAACGGCATTCCGATGTTGTCGAAATGATTCGCTGATCTGATCGATCTGATTATTCTTGATCTGATGTATCTGTAACAGTTCGCTGGCTGATAAGAGTAGACGAAAAAAAAGAAAAAAACCATTACGTCGGTTACAACTAGGTATTTGTCCTCGGTTGCGAAATCCTTGAGGAATACTTTAAAAAAACGAATAAATTATCGGTGCGCGCGCACGCACACACACACAAAAGGAAACAAGAACAAGGGAACAAAAACGTGCTTCGATCTGTTTTTTTAATTGCGAAAATGTGCGATGCAAAATGTCGACAATCGTTTCTGAGATACATTGCATATCTCTGTTGTCAATTGACGCGGAAGCAAAGTCGGTCAATGCTGGAAAGTCGTGGAAAAAACGGAAGATACTTCATTGAGCGAAACGAGTGATTTTCACAGGCAAAGTGAGCGATCGTTGCTTAGATTAGTACGGTATCAGTCCCGTATTAATTGCGAAAGAAATAAAGAGCAAGCAGATCCGCTAAAGTAGAAAAAGGATAATGCATAAACTGGAATATAAAATTGTTAACACAAATTCTATAAATTCTCTGACTTAGCTAATGCATTTGTTGATACAAATAGAAATCTTTCTGTTTTAGCAAATCTGTCGGACTGACCGAAAAGTCAATGTCGATTGCATTGGCACAATTCAAACGCAAAACTCTGCATTCAGAATTCAGCATTCAGAATTAATACAAAGTTTTGCGTTCGAAATTTTACGAAGAAAATCCACACGGACCTTCCGGTAACGCAAAATTTTTGTGTTAATTTTTAATGCAAAGTTTGCGTTTGATTTGCTATCGGCATGAACTTTCCGCTTAATCCAATATGTATCCCGTCTTTCTCCATGCATTACTTTGCAGATATCATTCAGATGTATCGTGAAATCAGCGTGTCTCGCATCGACGATCCGTTAGATTTGCATATATAAGGCTGAGAGACGATTCACTTGCGACAAACTTCCCTGTTATCATAACTGTAAAAACGATGAAACTAATTGATCCGCAACGGACCTGACAAGCGGACCGGACCCCAGTACGCGGAACTAATCATCCTTTCCTGTGCTTCGGATTGCCCTGTCGCATAGTATGACGTAGTGATTAGTAATGCCTCCTCGGGTTTCTTTTTTTATTTTTATTTTTTTTTATATCGATGATGATGCACACGTATCAATCACTGACATGACAATCATTTGTTCGGTCCTACTTATCGCAGGACTAATGTCTAAAGTCTAAAAGCCAATATCTTCGCGATCGATCCGGCACGCGATTGTGACATGCAAGTGTGATTACCCTCATGCGATGACGAAGTGCCTGCACCTGCATTCGCGTTTCTTCCGTATCTCTGCATGTTTATCAATGATAATGTTCGCTGGCGATTAACGGTATCCCGGCTGACCGTGTGAATAGTTAATTTTAAAATTGTTCGGCATCGTCGAACGATCAAATTACTTCATCATTTATCTGTTTATACTTTGATCGTGTGTCCAGCAGTTGCAGACTGCTCGGTTGTTCTCCTTTTCTGATAATTTTTTATCATTCACGATCAAAAATATAACTCTGTCGTGCCAAATTTTCCGTCCAAAAATGATCCAAAGTTCCAGGAGCAATTCGATGAATCTCAATTCGTGAATCTACTTGGAAATATCATGAAATAACTCTCCTCGAGATGAGATAACGGTCTGCCTCCTTCGTTGGATGTGCTGATAGATTAAGTGCATTGGCTTCAATGCACGATCGGCTCTCACGATCTTCATTGCGTTCTACAACTTATTAATTCCTATCAATGCACAACGTGACATTAGTCTCTGAAGAAATCGTCTCGTCTCTGCGACCATTGATCATGCTTTCTTGCAGCGGCATTTCTTTGTCAAGTTTTTCAAGTTATCCGATGCATTAGTTATACTTTTCAATGGACGATGAACTCCCACGATCTTCCCACGATTGTATCCTACAACTTATTAATTATTAATTATTAAATATTAATTATTAATTATTCCTACAACTTATTAATTATTAATTCTTCTCAATATGTATAATGTGACGTCAATCTCTGAAGAAATCTGTGACGATTGATCGTCATACTTTCTTGCAGCGACATTTGTTTTCCAAGTTTTCCGATGCATTAATTGTCTCACATCAATCTCAATATCTTGCATGACCGCCAACAGCTCTTCAACAGCCCAATTATTTAACAATCCTTGAACAATTCTCATAGAGTTTAGTCCATCTTGCTTCAGGACTTTCTTTCGGTACCACGCCTTCTTTGCTTTCGGCAACATCTATTAACATTTTTTTAACATTCATCTTCTGCTGTGTCCTTTTCTCCTACTGTTCTTATCCTTTCCGCACGCACATGGCTTTGTGTATCATTTGGGTACCGTTATCCTTCCCCGACAATCTCGCTTCTATCAGCAAGCTCCAGCATGCAAGTTCTTTCTTTGGCGTGGCGAAATGTTAATATAAATATACGTTTCGTCGCTCGTCTTGCTCCGCCTAACAATCGCGCGGCGTAGAACGCAGATCTCTCGTTCCGGCATGTGATGTCAGCTTCCTTCGTATCAGTATCTGCGGCCAACCTCCTGATACGGCGAACAAAGCGATGCTGTTTCTATCTACTAAACCGCCTCGCTGATGTGATACGTGCTGACGTATGCCATCGCCACGGGTTCCTGAGTCGTAGCTCGTTTGCACATCATCTTGATGACCTCCGATTATTTTTCTATCCTCCCGTTCTTACTCCTCGTGGACCCTCCGGCGAAACTCGTAATTTATGCTATTTCCTGGCGATCTTTTTCTCTTTCTTTCTTTTTCTATCTTTACGAATTAAGAAATCCAAAATTATCGACTCGTTCGTCTTCGCTATCATTTCGGGGCCGCGCAATTCCTCGTTTTTCTTTCTTTCTTTTGCGTCTCGGAAGGGAACGTATCAATGCCGCGCAATTGTTGAACGTAAATATTACACACAAAGGCACACGTGCTTATCGACGAGTTCGTGGCGCAGCAGCGGACACGCGAATTGTTGGAGGAATTTGGAAAAATTCGCGAGGTCCATCTACATGAGTGGCAATAATTTCTGCCAAGAAATTGTTCGGTACATCGTTTCGTTATAATGAATATGTGGAGTAATTAAATAAGGGATAGAATAATCAAATAGAGAGGATAGAGCGTTTAAAACGGCATGTCTGAATGTTGAGCAGATCTTTTTCTTTTTTTATATTCGTCATTTTTTTCTGTTGCATTCCGCAGCAATTTGCGTCATTATTGCTTTTGCACCGTTTTATTTATTTATTTTTTATTACCGCCGCGAGATATTCGAGTATATCGTTTTAGTCGTTTCCTTAGTTGTACGTTAATTATATAACCCATTTAGCATTAATATAAAAAAACTCGAGAATTATGCAAAATTAGAGACTTATTTGGGTCGCACAGCGGACGTCATTCGGACGTCATCGCAATCGGAGAGTTCTTTGGGAAGGTCGCATAAGAGCAATCTCCAAGGAGATCACAAAGATTACGAAACGTTACGTTGTAAGAAATGTCACGCGATCGATCGGAAGACTTATACGCGCAATAACGATATCTCTCATTTCCTATCGTTGTCCTATCGTTCTTTCTGTTCGTGCGTAATTGATGTCGTACCGTTTCTAAGTTTGCGCGGAGCAAATGTCAGAGAGATAGGAAGGAAAATGGCCATATCAGCGTTTTTTATGCTGAATATATGCATATTTAAACAGGCACACGTGTTTCCTTATCGATTTGTATATTGATAAAGTGCGCTATTGACGTTGCATGATAAACAATTTCCGGATAATAGCGCGATTTGCTGTTTCCTTCTTATAACTGGTTTCTGAATGGTTGTCTAATTGAGATAACAGTTACCCGAAAGTTAGATCTTGACGGCGAAATAGTTTAGGGATATTATATTTGAGATAGTGATCCGTTCTCTACGAGTTCCATAAAACTCGTTTTTGTAAGATTTCGGGTGCTTTGTTTAGAAATGTGCGTTTTATATTTATAAGGACGAATGAATT
This sequence comes from Ooceraea biroi, assembly GCF_003672135.1. NCBI lineage: Eukaryota > Metazoa > Arthropoda > Insecta > Hymenoptera > Formicidae > Ooceraea > Ooceraea biroi. The sequence continues at coordinate 10,638,153 of NC_039514.1, read as the reverse complement.
TTATGAATTTTTTGTATCCGAAGATACAACACAGATTACAGCAATTAGATTCACACATGGAAATAAGATGCAAGATTGGATCAGTCAAAAACTTTTGTTCGCTTTTTACGTCAAATTTTACATTATTGCATTCAGATTGCTCATTAATCAAATAATCACCATCATTGTCTATGATATTAAATATTATTATCTTCGATATAGACATTATGCTGAGATACAGTAAATAAGTTTTAAGAAATATATTAATATGTCGGATTTACTGCAGTTTCTCTGGTTGCAAATTTACATACAATATTGTATATCTGAAAAATAGCAGGATTGATGCTGATAGATCATGATGCTGATTGTTTTACTAGTTGCTATGTAAAAGTAAAGCTGCGCCTAACTCAATATTGACTCGTATTGCTCAATTTTCGAGATAACAAATAATAGAAACTCATAAGATTTTCAAGGAGCTAAAATCCAGGCTTTGAAAATATGATGAAAATTTTAGTAAAACAGGAAACGCCTGTAAAATGACAATCTTCAATTCAGTACTCTAAAATATTGTAAAATATTTACAAATGTGCCTAACGCTCTTTTACAGACTGGGTTGCCATTCTATAGCTGCCCAGATTTTTTAACAATGCTATGCTCGTTATTGTGCGAATATACTTTGTATTACATAATTAGATTAAATTCCTAAATTTTCGTAAATTCTTCATGACATTCGCAACTTCGAGGATCGGTCAATTTATTGAATCATTTAATACTGGAATCTATAAATGGAACTGTGAGGCTGCCGTAACGAAATAAAATTAATACCATAGATATAGTTCATAACTATTATAACAGAAAGCACTGATTTTATTAGTAATAATTGTCCAAAATAAAAAATAGCCTCCAATATTCTATCTGATTCTCAGATTTATCACAAGGAGCCTGATTTGCTCCGAAATTATCGCGTGCGTCACAACTATGTCATTTCGTTTACTCTGTCAAAATTAATCTCCGTTTCGCTAACCGGCTCATTGCGCGAGCAGCTCTTGTTGCTAGTAGCGCGACTGTTAGGCAAGAATTTGACTTATAATTTTCGTAAACATGTTATCGTTCTAAAAACATATTATCGTCCTATATCAGAAATCGGAGCAAGCCATGCGCTTACAAATCTGATTTTTCTGTCGCGCCTATTATCACTAATTCTGTTCTTGTCAGTTCAGCACCAATTAAACGAATCATTTTCTTTTTTCTCCTTTCAGGAGAGATCACGAGCAATGTTCTGCGTGTGGCACGCGAGGCGCGGCAGCATGTACTCGGCCCGTTCAGCCCATCGTTCAATATACAAGACATACTGGTGGAAAGTTTGCGCAAGGTGAGTCTTAGTTCTTCATGTGTTTGTCCATTTCTGCTGCAAGAAAAGCTGACATTTCTTTGTTCAATATCTTTATATCTTAATATTTTTCTATTCTAGTTTCTGCCAGAAGATGCCCACTTACTAGTGAATGGAAGACTCCATATTTCCCTGACCCGCGTATATGACGGAAAAAACGTAATAGTCTCTCAATTTAATTCGAAGGAAGACTTGATACAGGTAAGCAAATTAAATGGAATACCATTATTATTTATTGTGCCATTTGCAAGTCGTCTCATTACACTCTATGCGTGCATAATTATTGTACGCATTAATTATTGTAAACAAAAGATTGATATATCGGATTGCGAAAGAGGCCTGAACTCGCATATAATCACATTTGTTATTCAAATATCGCGCAATAAATCCGCAAATCTCAAAACTAAAATTCGAAGAAATGGTACTAGCAAAGATTTAAAAAATTCGTTTTTACTTTATTCGCGCAATTTTCTTTTTTCTTCATTGAAAAAAAGCTCATCGAAGTTGTTCAATGAAGGATTCTTGTAATTATAATATAATTTCTCTCTATTTTCACACAGGCTCTGCTCTGTACTACGTTCGTGCCATTCTTCTCTGGTCTGCTGCCACCACGATTCCATGGCGTCAGATACATGGACGGTGGTTTCAGCGATAATCTTCCTACACTCGATGAAAACACTATCACCGTTAGCCCATTTTGCGGAGAAAACGATATCTGCCCGCGGGATGTCTCGTTTCAACTTTTTCACGTAAGTACATCGCCATGTCAGCGCTGATGTCAATAAATTCAGTCTGCATCAAAGACGAAACGCGCAATTAAATTAACGAGCGTGTATACACGATTTCAATTATCGCTCATTTGTATTTATCTTGGTGTAGGTCAATATCGCCAATACCAGTATCGAGCTGTCCAAGCAAAATATATATAGGTTCACGAGGATACTCTTCCCACCAAAAACAGAGGTACGATTTTCGGAAATTTGAAATATTACGATTACGATTCAGATTTTTGATACGTATTATCCTGTGCTCTTATCGTCATGCGAGCGCCACGAACGGATCATAATGTTTATTCTCCTGAATTATTGCAGGTCCTCTCGAACCTGTGCAAGCAAGGATTCGACGATACGTTGAGATTTTTGCATCGTAATAATATGCTGAACTGCACGAGATGCCTTTCGGTACAATCGACATTTGTGGTCCAAGAAACGATCGACGAGAGTATGGAATATGACCCGGAGTGCGTGGAATGCAAGCAACACAGGGAGGTGAGACTTATGATGTGATGATACATTTAACATTAATATCTTTCTATGTTATTTCCATAAAAATCCTAAGTACCGTAGTAGATTTTACAAATAGTCTATAAAGATCTATGGCAATCCGCCCAACAATCGGTGCTTATAGAATAGCAATAAATCAATTTATCTGCCTTTTACATACTGGATTACTGCATTTTAGGAGGCGTCCAAACTCTTAATGCACCAATTTCTTATTTTTAAAACCTTTTTTTATTAGTAGACAATTAATTTGATTTTGATTCATGACTATTTTTCTTTTTGGAAAACTACAAATTTTGATAAAAAGGATTTGGATTTGTGTATGCTGTAATGCTAAGCTAGAATAAAAGTTCAAGCTCAAGCTTGAAAAATAACAACTTTTATTCTAGTCTCAATATTTTATTTTATCTATACAATTCTTATCATATTATTTCCTTTTTTTCTCAGGAAGCTCTAGTTGCTAACTTACCCGAGACTGTTGTGACGATATTCCAAGATGCCATTGACTCCGCTAATAAGGGACTTATTAACTGGGTGTTCAAGCATCGTAGTCTCAAGTTGTTATCGTTGTTGAGCTTGCCATGCACGTTACCGGTGGACGTAATGTATGCCACTATCACAAGGTACGTAATTTTAAAAATATATGCATGTGCGTGACATATATATATATATATATATATATATATATGCATGTGTACATACGCTTACGAGTGATTGACTCTGTCTTGAAACGCATGCGTTAATTAATATTACATCACACTTATCGCTTAATCGTAAGGATTACTTGGAAGCGTTATCTACCATTTTTCTATATGCTTTGGCATATTAACAAATAATTGACATTATTTATTAATATGCAGAAGAAGATGAGATATGCATCGTGCTTACGTTTCATTACCTTGCGCTGCATGAATGACAGTGTCGATACATGTAACAAAATTGAGGCAATTATAAGGTGCTACCTCACGAATCATCATAATTATTGTTCGTAATATTCTGTTAAATTTAACGCCACGCATATCATTGATAGTTTGATTGGTAACAAGATAGAAACACGCTCCTTGGAATACAAAGTAGTCGGAAATGTTCTGCGTACCCCGCAGCAGGCTTGCACTAAGCATTTAACATCCTTGCGGTAAGCATTAATCTACCAGCCCATAATGCTTTCTCTATTTTGCGGTACGCTAATTAACACTCATCAAGTGGAATGATTAGAGTCCACTTTTTCTATTTGGAATTTGACTATTTTCTGTTGTACATGCATTTTCGTGGGTCGAAAGATTGCCGAAAGATCTTTATCAAGAACACGATTTTTTACAGTTATCGTAAGACGACACTTTGCGACACGCAAAGATGCGTAATTGCAGAAACTAATTTATAGATGAAAATCAAGAAGAATGCATGAGCGAAAATATACATTTGCACACAGAATTTGCGTGATCGCTTTTAAGATATTATAAATTGGGTTGTAACAAAAGTTCGTAGTGTTATTTTAGTGAAATTCTAAGACAAAATTATTAGTGTGTGTGTGTATATATAAAAACAAAACTATATATTATATATACATATATATGCATAAATATTTATTCAGCTACATATGCGTCGTTCTACTGACATTTGCTATCTTTGTGGTTGCTTCATAATTCCATCTTTCAAGAGAGAGAAAACTTGTCATCTTTTCATTAAAAAATTAACGCTATGAATTTTCGTACATACAACTCCATATAATAGAAAATGGATTATTGCAAAAATGTTGTGATAATCTCATTTTTGACGTACAACGCTTACGGAGAATTTACGCTCACGTAACAGAGAGAGTGAAAATTGTGAATGTGAATGTGAAAAGTAAAAATTTTCATTTCAGATTCGTCTTGAGTATTCCGAAACTACGAAATAACTTAATCGAATTAACGAGATTTATATTAGAACAGTTGTGCCTACTGTTCCCAAAGATCAGTGTTTACACACAGCCGTTACCTCAAACTATCAAGTGCCAACTCAACTTCATGGAATATGGTTCGAGTGAGTACACTTTGTGCATCAAACTTCTTTTTAATTTAAAAATTTTATCGGTATTTCGTAATTCATGAATTCTCTCTTATTCAAAAACTCTTGCAGAAATACACGACGTGCAAGATATCGAGGAAGCAGACGCTGTATACAAGAAGCAGAAGAATCTGAATCTGACTCTTCAATACAACGATCGGTAATTAACGGAGATTATGTTACTTTTGCTTTTTTTGACAAATGGAATTCGCCATTATTTCGTCTGTTATATATATACGTTATATATACGTATACGTTATTTACAGCAGACAATCGTGGACCGACTCCAGAAGATCGAGTCGTGTAATAAATATGAGCGAGCTCACGTCGGCAGACGACACTTTCGAAAGTATTCTTCAGGTAAGTAACACCATAACTAATAGAATTACAAGTGGTGGAGGTTGAATGAGGGTAAGAGTGTAAAGTAAATGTATTATAAGTAAGAAATACATAGTATCGAGGTAAGAAGTTTAGGGAGAATATTGGTGAGGGTATCTTTTCCGAGAGACACTAAATCTTTTTTCTCCACTAAATCTTTTTTTTTTACGAGAACGTAAATCTCATTTTAGACTACTGCGGAGCAAGAGGCAGTGATAGCATACTACTATATGGATGACAACAACAAGGTGCAAGTGACGGAGATCTTTGATGTAACTGATTCGGAATCACATACTATGCTCTCGGCTGACGAAGTCAACACCAACAAAAACCTTCAGTTCGACGAGTGGGATGAGCCTACCTGGTTATCCCAGCACACATTCAACGATGGTGAGTAGAAGAGCGATTCTCGCAAAGAAGGGAAATTTACTGAAGAGACTGATAACAGCTGAATTTTCAATACATGGAACGTAACATGGAAACCGTAACATGATTGCAGTGGTTACAGAGTCTCTTTATACCGACGGGAATCAACAGAGTATGGACAATTTATCGGACGCATCATTGGGAGATGATGTATTGGACAGCGCGAACATATTTTCCGATCCAGAGAGCGAGTGGGAAGTGGAGAAGGATGCGGAACAAGTAGAAGCACCCAAGTCACCAGACAGTCGACCGGAAGTAGATCAACCATCCACGAGTCCGTCGCAGGAACAACAACACCAGTAGTCTATAATCGCGAGCGTTGGGTTCTGAATATTAAAATTGTACAAATTTTTGTTTCAAATGTATCTGTTACGTAACGTTAGCGATAAGCGCTTCTCCGTGAGCTTTACAGATCTCACACAAGGAGACTGACACATTTGTGATCTAAGAGCACGCGGTGTCCCACCGCGGTATTTCTTAAACTGCACGTTTCTCGGCGCAAAATTTTAAAATCAGTTTTTCCTCAAGAATCATCAAATGCCGAAGATTACATAATGTCGAGGATTAAATGGTGGTTAACTGTGATCGGGGAAAAGCCGGCTTTAAATCGTCAGTTGAAGGAATATCCGGTGGTATTGTCTGCTTACAAGAATACATTAAGATACTGCTGAATTTTCGGGAGCGTTGAACCTAAGAGATACCTAAGAAACTTGCACTCGGAGACGCGTTTTCAGTTTACGAGCGAGTTTTTCCAAGCGGATTAGTCTCAATTGTGTAACATGTGTTCAACAACAAGTTATTCGTTACTTTTAATACTCGTTCGTGCACGTTTCTTCAGAAAATGTACACGTATGAAAATGTTAAGTTTTATAGAATCACTTGCGACCGCTACAATCTACTCCTGAGATTTGGCAGTAATTTTCTGCGTATCCAGTGACGCGATAATATTCCTCCTCGTTACTGTAAATTCACTATTGTCTGAATCAGTTGAAACGTGCCGGACCTAGGTTGTGAAGATAATTTAGAATATACCGTTCAGAGATGTTTCTAATAGGAAGATATCGTAAGACAAGTTCCGTATCTTTGTTACAATAATGATTTATTTTTCTTAATTATTTTAATGATCGTTGATATAATCAATTGTCGAGCAACTGTAAAGTATACTTTGCTATACTTTACTAGATAGTACACTTTGCAATTACTATTTGATGATGATTACCAGTATCGTTCGGAAATGATAATTGCAAAGCGGAAGTTGCGAGTAGAGATGTTGATTATTTATAATAGGTCGTAGAGGGAAACCTCTTTGTGATCACACATGGCTGGGTCTGAATGTTAAAAGATTGTAGAGATTTTTTTTATACATTACTTGTTAAGGAACCATAATTTAATAATTGTTAATCATGACCAACTTAGCTCTTAGCGCGATGCCTTTATCTATAAGCTTTTATATGTACATTTTAAATTATAAGAGCGTTTTGTGATTATTTTTGGGACGCTTTTACACGCATTCCACTTTATACAGGAATACAGACATGTGCAAGAAACAAGTATGCTGTTGCATGCTTCTTGGGATAATTTTACACAAAGCGTAATACAGAGAGTAAACAAAATCAATAATTATTGTAAAACGTATCAATTTGTTTAATGCTCTTACGTTGTCTACATACGAATATTACAAATACGAATATTCGTGCGTAAAGTAATTTTTACTTTCCAAGTATTTTTAGTACATTTTACTTTTTGAAGTATTTTAGTACATTTTAAAGTATGTTAATTGTATTTGAACAAGCCTCGTGAGACAGCATTCTTTTTGATACATAAAATAATTCCGAAGAAAATAAGTATGCAGATATGCTTGTTTTATTCCCTGTATAAGTTTAAACGATGCAGCTCTCAACTGTTTCAATATCTCGGGAAAGATTGCGGTCCGCAGGATAAATTTGATTCGATTATGAAACAGTCTTCCTATATTGTAAGAGACACTACCGGCCTCCTGACAAATCTTTTTTAGAAAACCATGATGCAATTTTGGGATATTTGTGACGGTTGTGTTACGCTTATATCGATATGATAGTAAATTTAACTAGTATAAATAGAACGGATACCAACGAATAAATCAAATAATTATGACTCGTGTTTCGAGTTTTAAAATTTATAGAGAGATATTAGAGTTGAAGATACACGTTGGTATTTACAAAGCACGTTATTTAAATCAATATTTTGTACGGTTTGTAAAGGAAGCTCAGAAACGCTTATGTTGCGAAGATAACAGATTTGTAATTATAATTTTTGATTAGTATTAGCATATAAATATCTATTTTTTGGTATTTTTCGAATTGCCATTTATGCTTATTTCGCGAGGTTCTGGATATCTATATATCCGCACGAATTATCCAGCAATAATCTACGATGATTGTAGAATTAGATTAAAAGAGACGAGCATATCTTTTTACAAGTTTCACGAACTTAGTCGCGCGCGAATATGTCCCTTCACAATTTGCGTTTCTTGTACAATATCGAAAATTACCAAGAAATGTGTTTTGCGGTATTATATATTTAACATGTACCTTTTCATGATTAGTAGTACAAGTATATTGTACTACAAGCGCACATGTCAAAACGTACAAATATAGATCGATGTTAACCATAGCTAGAGTATACTTTATAAGGCCGACTTTTGGAATGTGAATAACGGAATAAATTTTAATACATTGAATTGTTGTTTTATTGTAACATCATTGACCGAAATAAAGTGCTCATAAATGAAAAAAATTGTTGCTTCTACGTATTTCATCTACATATGTTCCTATATTTCATATATTCGCATGATATGGGATGGAGATCAATAAAAGAACGAACGGAATATTTATTACATCTTTTAATATAAAACAAATTGTATCGTATATATAAGTTATGTATACAATAATTGAAACCTCCCTTAAAGTAACATTTCAAGGCTCAAAGAAATTCAGAGAAACTGACGAAAAATAAATGTTATTATTGCACGTGAGCGTAATAGCGTTTACCGAATCTACTGATCTAGCAAAATATCTTAATTACGTTGGTTGCGTTCGGCACACACACGTACATAAATTCCACCGATTAAAACCTTTTCATTAATCTCAGTATACGCAGCGCTTGTGCACATAAAATATCACGATCGCTTGTAATGTGAAATTTTTAAAACGCAACACATACCGATAAACGCCTTATTACATTTCTTCTAGGCGGGCTCCAATTATTTAGTCGTAACATGATCATTAACATTATTCATCCATTTGAACATGTTCAGACGGGATCCTCCCCGGGAGCAGACGTGGAATTTCTCTGAGCGTCGATTTGAGTCCTACCTTGAGAACTTCCCGCCGCAACGGCAACCTTATGCTGCGCGGCCAGGCATTGCTGCAATTGCTGAAACTGCAATAAAATAAAGATCATTTATCATCTCCTAAGTGATAAATTTGCTAGAATCAGATCTAATGTTCATTAAACGTGATATGTAAACGTTATATCGTTCGTTTTTTCTATTATAATAAAAATAGTAGTAATTTTAAAAACTATTTAATCTCTTAATTAAAACGCATTAATGTATACGCACTTGTTGCTGCGATAACGTAGCAACCCCAAGACTCTGTGTCTGCTGGCTGCACTGGCCGGTAGAAGCCCTGGCGTGCAAGGATTTCGTTAATAGAGCTTGCTTGTTAACAGGTACTACTTGGGAAGAAGGCGTCGTCTGCGACGCCATAAGCACGGGTTTCGTCGCGGCTGCAAAGCGAGAAAGTTCAGTTGAGACTACTTCGACCTACTTGCCGCTGCAAGTAATCCGCACTGCATTATTCGCTCACCCATTATCGGAGTTAATACTTGTTTGTTACCGGACAGTATTAGCTGATTCGCCGTTACCGTTTTGGCAACTGTCATCAGCTGATTCGACAAGACAGCCGACTTGACTTGATTCGATTGTACTTGACGAGCTATGTGATTAAGTCGCGGCCTCTGAGATCCGATTAACTGGATTGCTTGTCCTCCCTGAAGACACGTAATGAATTAAACATAGTCACAGGAGCGATTTCTCGTGTACGAAATATAAAATTGCACACGCTAAATACATAAAAAAATATATATATTTAAAGAACAGAATTTAGAACACAGAAACATGTATTAGATTTTCGTACCTGTGCAAGAGTCACTGCGTTGTTACTCCTTATATTTTGCTGTGGTAACCCTTTCACTGCGGATGGTATTATTTGGGCTAAAATACAGATGGTCAATAAAACATTCCGACACGCGTATTTAGAAGTACAATAAATCCGACAGGCGTTCATATACAGCTTATATAAGTACAATCGTAACTTAAATCTTCCTACAAAAATACTAAGCTTCATCACGTGACATTTTGAAAACGCCGTTATTTGTTTAGAGAATGAATTCTGACTCGAATTTTTTCCAACAGCTTACAAACAACAGCAAAACACGTCTTACCAATTGGTAAAGATAAGTGAGCATTGGTAGGATTGGCGATCACCACTGTTGGCGTACTCCCAGTAATAGCGGTCGTGACAACGGTCGCAGCCACCATCTGAACAACGTAGCGTTTGGTCAATGCTCAAAGATTAGTGAGTGCTCTGCACTCAAGCATCAATCCTTTCGGTGCAAATTTTGCAATGAAATGCAAATAAAAGTGCAATTTCGCACCGAAAAGACCGAAGATTCGTAGATGTGAGTGATACTAACGCTCGAGATCGTCGTGCAGGTATTTGTGGCGGACGATATGGGGAGAGAAACTATCATCCCAGTAGGTGTGACGGTGCCGCCAGTGGTGGGTGACACATTCAACGACATGGTAATGGGTTGCGACAAGCCCGGGAATGATACCTGGAATGTTACAGTGAAAAGTACGCTAGTAAATTTTGATCAGTACTGCTTCGTATGTAGGAAACTACGCGCGGTCACTCTACCAACCTGAACGTTTTGCAGACCGTTGATGGAGTTCGGCAGACTAGTGAGGTTCACGCCCTGCAAATTCACGTTTGTTGGCGACGGGCTGGTCATCGGGCTCGTCGGCTGACTGCTCTGACTGGAAGATGCGGTGAGCCGCTCGAGTAGTGACGAGGCCGAGTTCATCCCGGGTATTGGATTGTCCGCCGACGGTGTGCCTACCCGAACAAATCGTGTGTGAATCAATGATGAAAGCGAATAGAGATCAGACAAGTTCCCTTTGAAATTAAGATAAATATGTGAGAAACAATATCAAGAGTATTATATATGAAAGGAAATTACGCTTTTAATCTATATATTTATCTTTCATCGTACCAGCGAGCAAGGCTGAAAGCCCCGGCATCGATAGACCAAGGGTAGACGTGGGATCCTGGACTCGCGCGAGTCTCACAGCGGTCGCTTTCACTGGTTGCTGCTTGCAGCCTAACTGTCCCGTCAGAGCGGAACTTAAACTTACCCGTACCTAAAAGAATAATTGAGAGTAAGTTTAATCAATTAAAGCACTTGTATCAATTACCAAGATTTACTATTAAGTTGCAGCGATAAGCAGAATATTTAAAAAGTAATGAGATTTTTTGGCAAGTTAACTAAATCGATCGTACTTGGCCTGTGGTGCTAGGTACGTTGATCACATTGCCATGACTAATGACCCTGGATGGGATGGAAGCATTGAGAGAGATCCTTCGGGGCTGAACCTTCTGTTGAGCTAAATTCGCGGGAGTGCTATTCAACAGACTTAGAATCGCGGCGTTGTTGGACTTGTTCGAAGCTTGCGTGTTGTTGTTCATAGCAGCGTTAGCTACAAAATGCATGAAACGCACGATGTCAGTTAAAATGTCAGGAAGCGTACGTTTGTGGAGAAATACATTACGCGAAAACGTCTGCTCGTTTAATTTCATAAAAGGCATAGTGTGAAATTCGCCCAATCTGCAAGAATAAAAGTATTTTATCTGGTTACACGTGAACAAGTACAGGCATAATCTTACATAACACTTAATTCTACACGTTAATTCCGTGATCGCTACGTGGAATGCAGTTACGCGTGTTCCTTAGAAAACAAAATATAAGAAATTTGAATATATAATAACACGCATTAAAATTGTGCCAATTTCACACTGCAAATACGGTAGCAAAGCACCTGCTGCTGCTTGCTGGAATTGCTGCGCGGAATTCATGAGAGAAGTCACGATGGCGTTTATCGCCGGGTTAGTCGAGTGCTTCTTGAACGGCGGCTCGTTTTGGTTCTGACTGGCGGCGGTCTCGCTTATGCAATTCTGCGTTCCCGCCTGCAGTTGCGCTTGCTGCAAGTTTCGCATGAAGGGATGAATAATTAGAACAATATGAGAGATGTGCAAACTCAGTTTATAAACAAAATGTACCAAGCTCAAGCTTACCAAAACCGGGACGTTTGTTGGCGCGGCGTTATTGATGGTACCGGCCGATTTCTGCTGAAAGACGAGGATGCTGGAGCCGTTGCAAGTGTTATCCGCCACTGCGGCCATCGCCGAGTTATCAATCTGCACAGAAGTCGACGCGTTCGAACCGCCATTCGTCAGAGATTGTCCCGAGCTCAGCGTTGTGGCGTTGTCGTTCTGCGATGAGATGACTTGCGGTATAGTCGCAGCGTCCACGCACTGCAAATTGTTCTGCGCGGAGGTAGTTGCCTCCGACATGGCCTTTATCGAGGCCACCTGACCGGCCAACGTGTTCAGTTGCCCTTGAGCTCGCGACAGAATCTGAAATGATGTGCGGACTTGCTGCAAATGTTTACACGGTCGTTATAAGATCTGCATTTACACGTGTTTTACATATCTTTGCATCATCAGGAAGAAAAGCAGAAAAAAACAGAAAAAGAAAAGAAACGGCAAGAAGTGCTCTAGTATTTCTTTGCTGATGATGAATCTACTCTAAGAATCGCAAGAAAAAAAAAAGTCGAACGTTATTACGTACCTGCTGCGCTACATGCTGGTTTTGAGCCTGCTGCAACTGTTGAGCCGCTAATTGTGCCGCTTTCGCTTGTTGCGCCTGGAAGAACGTGAAATCACCGGCATGGAGATGAATAAATAAAATAGCGGAACGACCAGCCGAATGGACAAACGGTTAGTTACGCGACACGTACCTGTTGATGCGCTCGCTGCATGCCGGGTGTACACGCAACGCGAGTGGCCTGTCCCGGCACAACGTGTCTTATTCTCACGTTCTTTCTACCCTCCTCTGTAAATATTTCCTTAAATTGCTGATAATAATGATTGGCCACGGCTCTAGTGCCTAACGTAAACCTAAAGAACGAAACTTCATTTAGCGTCAGCAAGTAATCAGTTTTCCAGGCACAAAGCCACGCGTAAAAAGGCATATTGTATACGTGATATATTGTTTCGGACTAAAAATCAAATGATAAAGCATACCGGCAAGAAGAACCATTTCTCTCTCCTTCCCGATAATTTTTGTCCATATAAAGCTCTCCCAGGTACTCGGAAGTAGCGGGTCGCTGCAGGATCGAGAGCTTTATGTAATCGTGACTCCCCATGGGCTCTAATATATACTCTTCTATAACTTGTAGCGAACAGTCTTTTGTTTCTGGCGGCCGCTCGTACGCTTTCGCGAATCTAACGAAGTCCCATTTCGCCGATTAGTTTCACGATAATTTTTCGACGACGGAAATCACAAGGTTAGGAAGGAAAAAATCGCAGGCAGATAAAGAGAGGAGGTAATAACCTTGCAACATCGACTGTTTTCGGTGGCTCCAATTTGACGTCTATAAGAGAAGGCGGTGGGCAGGCAGTGCTTGTCGCGAATCCCCTTCTTTTCGTGCGCAATTTCTGTATTATATCCTGTACCGTTTGACCTTCCGGCTGTGCCAGTTGCTCCAATTTCCTCTTTCGATTCACTGTGACCTAATATCAAACATTACACGCCCGTTGTAACACTCGTCGTTGCTCTATTCTATGTAAATAGATATCTCCTTAAACTAAAAGTAAGAAATGTGGATCACAAGGATCTATTCTTACCTGAGAAAACTTTTTGGCTTGGCGCATGAGTTGATGATCAGTAAGCAATGATTTCGACTGTTTAATTCTTGTACTAGCTAAGGTGGGAATAGGATTCGGATCCAGGCATAGAGGTCCTTGTGTAGCTGCTACTAGATGCGATTCCAACATTAAACGCTCCTCGTGGCTCCAATCCCCATCATTCGTAAGAGTCGATACGTCCGAGAGCACGCTCTGCGCATAAATTTTCGAGATTTTTCAAGAATTAATTTACATGGATTATACGATTAAAAACTATCAAGAAATCATGTAATACAATAAATATTTCTCGTAATCATTATTTGCGTTTCATTTTATTATACATTCTTATATACATGATGCAGCGGCATCGGGTCTCACCTGTGTCGTAGGTTTAAGAAGTACGTGATGAACCTCAGCTCTGTTGTGAGGGAACGCCTTTCGGTAATCCCGCACTTCAGCGATTATGCAGCCGTCATAAAACAAATGTGAATAATTGGACTCGAGTTGTTCGGCTAGCATAGCTGGCAGTTGGCCATTGTCTATGCAAGAAAGTAGTTCACCCTGTTCGTAACCCATGAGCTGAGTCTCAGCGAGCAGTGAATTTTTATCGTATTGATTCCCCTTATCACTGTGCAAAAAAATAGTCTTCGCGTTAATAATAATGCCCCAACTATAATCAATCACACACGTGAAATGTATCTCTGACTTCAAATGTTTTGAACATTGTTCAGAGGGATAATTCACGTTCGGAAACGCGACTGCTTACCTATTTCTTACAGCTAATGAGTATCCTTTATTACCAGCATAAAGATTAACAATTAATGTATGTAATCCTTCTCTTTGCACTAACCGCCCCAGAAGGTCGCACTCATTCTCAAGATTGTTCTGCGTAACATTGAAAGTCGAGTGTTATATTGCGCTCTTGTTACGATACAATATCATTTTTAGTCAATTTGTTGTTCGTTTTCACGGGAAAAATAACAAATTTAACTGTGGACCTGAAGAAAGCGCACGTACCAAAACTGAATCTGGGGTTGCATGAGGAACCTTGGAAAGTTCTTCAAAGTAGAGTCTCGTGAGCTTGGACTGGATACTATGCCTGGAATAGCTCTGCTCCTTCTTCTGAGACAGTAACGACTTATCTGTTGTTAAGGCCAATGGATTCTGGCCCTGAGTATACTTCCAACATCTGGACGCTTGATTGATCATATTCTGCGATCATGACAACGTGATGGATAAAAGTTTGAGAAGCATGCGGTAACAAAATACAATAACAACATGTAGCTTGGCACAGTAGTTGCAATACGAGAATTGCATTACCTGAGCCTGCCAACACGCATCTTCCAGACTACCAGCTGCACCAATCATTGTAGTTGCTGATTACTGATGCCACTTAATGTCATATCTAATGCGGTAATAATCGTTCATATTCTGAAATATGTTTGCTCAAATATATTGCACATTCACACAGATTAAACAAATTAGTTACAAAGTATAAAATGTTATTAACGTTATTTATTATCTGTCATCATCACAACGTCTTTCTTAATCAATTAATCTATGATTTTTCAGAAAAATGGGAGCAAATGCATTTTATCTGAATTCAATGGTGTTACAATTCTGATTCCTGATGGAGAGACCGAGCACTATCAACAGCTAAAATTTCCATATTATATTTCGATATTATTCGTTGCAACATCGTTAAATCGATAAAATCTTTGTGTCATTTAAAATAAAACTATTGAAACAGCAAAATTATATAATATTTATGGCAAAAAAGAGAGGCAAAACACAAAACTATGTGTCGGTCGACTGCCTGTTAGAGAATGACAGAACAAATTCGTGTGTTTACAGATCGAGTGAAATTCACCATCACAGCACAATTGATCTAATAACTTTGGAAAAAAGACACATGCTGGATGCCTCTCATCAACAATTCTGTTCTCCAACATCACAGAAACGTTAGGGAATCATCAAGAGAATGTACGATACTCGAAACCGATTTGCCGTGTCTTCGAGAGAGAGAAAGAGTAAGCGAGAGGGACGATTAATAACAATCACCAGTTCACGCGCGACCGAGTCGTCATCGTGATCGACGTAGGATCTACTTTCATGCGGAGTCTCATGCGATCCGACGAATCCCGCGTTTGTGCGTGTTCGATGAGGCTAATCGATGCCTGTCTCATCCACGACAGACGTGAGGGATATGTCGGTGGGAAGGAGCAAGATAAACTGCTGTCGCGTCTCAACGAGAACGAGCGCGCGATTCACGTGTTACGAGGAAACGCATGGAGCACAAGTCGATCACTCCCGTGACGCGCGTCGCGGATCGAGAAATGTGCGAGAGAGCGCGACCGAGCGAAAACGAAACACGGAGCGGAGAGGTTAAGTTTGCTAGCTCTTACGACGAGAGCGTGTGGTGGCGGCGACGGCGTCGCGGCGCGGCATCAAGACGCGCGCGGCGCCGCGCCGACCGCGATGGACGAACGTGAGTCTGTGATTTACTTTTGCTGAATCATGAAAAACGGTCCGACGTGATCGACATCGGCCGCGCGCACACGACGAGCACACGTCGATCTCAGCTGGATTCAGCACGTCATAACCTCACCGCCGCGCTCGTTCGCTCGCGGAGACGATCGCTCAGTTGGTCGGTCGATCGCGCAAAATAGTCTTGACATGCGGGCGTCGTGCGCTACATTCGTACCTAGTGTCGACGCGGCGACTGTGACAACGGGTGGCCGGGTGGTTCACTAGTCGCTCCGGTGCGAGTGATATTTACAAGCAACAAACGTCATTTCGCGAAGAGCGCAGCGTAACCTACCATACAAACACCGCACGCATCGGCCACAAACTGGGGGAAAACATGTCCGTCCTGTGCAGCCAACTCGGTTCATCCACTAGGCCGCCCCCGCATCGATCTTCCCTAGGCGGTCGCCGCGTTGTGCGCTCAGCGGCATGAAATTGGCATTTTAGTTTATTCCGGAAATTTAAAAATCGTATTTATGCAATTTACATTATCAGCGACACATTAAACAATTTGTTTAATTAGTTTTTAATTTGTATGAGATGATGCACGGATACCACAAAGTAAAGAAACGCGCGGCGCGCATGTTGAGCACTGATTTAAATTTAAATTGCGATATAAATTTCAATTCGGATTCAATTCAAATTTAAATAATTTTACTTTTATTCAAATTTCTAAATTCAAATTTGATTTATTTACGCGTAGAAAATTTCATCATTCATGTAAGATGCCGCTCGATTCGCGTTGACAGCAAGCAGGGACCATTCGTATCGGCGATTCTGACAGATCGATAGTTCGTGGCGCTGACGGTTAACCATCAATTGGCTTGACGTTCGAAACATCATCGATGGATTAGAAGGCAAAAAACAAGAAACGATCACTAATGTCTCGATAAATTGATAAGTGATCGGCCACGTGACTGTACATACGAGCAATTCCGCGGCTGCCTGACAAATTCGCGGTAGGATATTCAGTGCGAGAGCTGTTCGAACGATTGACACGTGATCGTTTGCACGGTGCGATTCATCGTTTCTTCGCATTTCGCGCGATCGTTTCTCGATCATCTAAAGTTCTTGTAGTCGACGCGATTACCCGCTCGTGCAACTTGGGATTATGGTATCTCTTCAATCACATAATCAGGTTCGCTGCCCTCATCGTTTTACACTTGCACTAATTGATACTCGATATATCCTACGTTATCTCTCTTGTAAGATACACTGAGAGAGAGAGCGCACAAAAATATTAATTTCAGCACAAAATAGAGCTACAATAATAGTGTTATAAATAAACAATATTGTGCAAGAGTCCTGACGACTCGTTGGTTTTCAGGTACTATACCATCTAACACAGTTGACATTGGCTGTGACACCTAGAACTACCTCAGTTCAAATAATAAGACCAGATAAATCTCTACAAAAAAATGCGGACGATATTTGTCGGGACAGCCTCGAGGAGGTATTTCCATAGTTCTTAATACACAACAAATGAAAGAATAATAATCATAATAATGGTTGGAATTAATGAAAGGAATAAAAGTTAATAGTGGCAATAAGTAATTTAACAATATATACACACACATACAACAATATATATATGCTAATGACACTAATGAGATTTTATCTTTAGGCGGCGAGAAATTGTACTGAGCTGCCAGAGATAAGCTTAAATGCTTTGAGCATGTTGAGACTGAAGGAGGATAAGGTATGCATGATGCTGGATGACATAGCTGTTAGTATACTCGGGAAACCTCTAAACGAAACCAACAAATGGCGAGTATCTTACTTATCGGGTCTAAGCTTCACCGAGAACAAACAGGGCTTCTCGTGCTCGCCGTTGATGGAACCCATCATCTTACCTGCCATCCATCTCGCGTCTAAGCAGCAACGCAAACTGCTGCATACCTGGCATGTCAAGGCGCTGCGCAATCATAGTCATGTACCGATTCGTACGTTCAAGTCGCAACGTAGCATCAAAATGGAACTGGAGCAAAACCGTCCGTTCATGAGCAGACTGAAAAAGTGGCTGGGCTTGTCCTCGAATGTTCAAGTGGTACAAATTCTATTTATATCACATCGTATTTATATATTGACAATGTGTTAGGTAAAATTAATAATCGTTGATCTCGCTTTATGGTTACAGAACATGCAGGACCTAAAGAAAACAGATTACGACAGACTGAAGCAGATCTTTAACAGTACGGAGACCGACGAGCAGAAGAGAATGAAACTCGCTTTCGCAGAGGGATACGAGTCTGGACTACTCCGGCAGTCGCGAGGCCAATACTTTGTGTTGAAGATCATGCAGAGATTGATAACTCTTTTTATAATTATTAGTCTGATCCTTGGCATATCGCTTTACGGTGTGTATGAAAGTATACAGAAATAGTTCATTACATCGAGAGAATCGCTGTGCTGACTTAATTATTCGTATTTCGCAGTTAGTTACCCCGGCGGAGGAGTATTCAAGCTGTCTATGGGCCACAGGATCGAAATCAATCCCGAGGACATCAACGTCACTTTTAGCGACGTTAAAGGGGTAAGCAACGGCCTTTCTGGTGCAAAACATTTGCTCCTGTTATTTTATAATGTTAAATTAATTTATATTAAATTACATCAAAGTATTAATGAACTTACATTAAAGTAATTTAGAATCGACCCATGCAAATTTTCGTTAGATGTTCGTAAAACTTTCAGGTAGATGAGGCGAAACAGGAGCTTCTGAATGTGGTGGAATTCTTGAAGAATCCTGACAAATTTTCCGCTCTCGGCGGAAAATTGCCGAAGGGTGTTCTGCTGGTTGGTCCACCGGGAACGGGAAAGACGCTATTGGCGCGCGCGGTTGCCGGTGAAGCCGGTGTACCCTTCTTCCACGTGGCAGGTCCCGAGTTCGATGAGATTCTAGTCGGTCAGGGTGCTCGGCGCGTTCGGGACTTGTTCAGTGAGTGGAAAAGCAATCTCGCGTATAATTGAAAATTACAAAGACAAATTACAAACGAAACTTTCGCAGGAGCGGCAAAGGAAAAAGCGCCGTGTGTAGTGTTCATCGATGAGATCGATTCCGTGGGCGCGAAGAGGACGAACTCGGTTCTCCATCCGTACGCGAATCAGACGATTAATCAGTTGCTCTCTGAGATGGACGGGTGAGTTTAAATTGAGACTGAAAAAAAATTGAGATTGCAATAATATAAATAGCGCGATGCGACTCTTCGAGATGCCGTACTCTCGGAAGTATCACTCACGAATTTTCGCAATCTCCGAGCTTGATTTCATACATTGGTATCATTTGAAAACGATCGTGACTTGCAGTTTTCGTCAGAACGAGGGAGTCATAGTCCTCGGCGCCACGAATAGACGCAAGGATCTCGATAAGGCACTGATGCGTCCCGGCCGCTTCGACGTTGAGATCTACGTTAACAAGCCCGATTATCTCGGCCGTAAGGAGATACTGGATCTCTACTTGTCCAGAATATTAACGCACGACATCGATACCGTCTACCTGGCTCGCTGCACTACGGGCTTCACTGGAGCTGATATTGAAAATATGGTAGGATTAGTGCTCACCAAAAAATCTAAATCTTTTTCATTCACTTTTCTTGAAGATTATGAGAAACAGATCGATTTCTTCCTGACATTGTAGGTAAACCAAGCTGCATTACGCGCGGCGATCGACGAGGCGGACTATGTGACCATGAAGCACCTGGAATACGCTAGGGATAAGGTGTTGATGGGTCCCGAGGGGAAGCTCAAGTCGCGCGACGAAGAAGTCAATCGTATCACGGCGTACCACGAAGCGGGACACGCTCTCGTAGCGTTTTACACGAAGGATGCCACGCCGCTTCATAAAGTTACCATCGTGCCACGAGGACCGTCGTTAGGCCACGTATGTAGTCAATTAATGTATTACTTGAGAAATCAAAATTATTTCGCGTTTAATCATTTATTATCTGTTTACAAAAATTTCTTTTTATTCCCGTAATTCGTGTGATTTTACGTGATTAAAAATCTCGCAACTTGTATTTTTTTTCTGTTTCAGACTTCTTTCATGCACGAGAAAGACGTTTATTATACCACGCGAGCGCAGCTGTTAGCCACTTTGGATTCCATGATGGGCGGTAGAGCCGCGGAGGAGTTAGTTTATGGGACAGACAAAATAACAACAGGAGCATCGTCCGATCTAATGGTATGATTGAATCTATAGATAGAACGAAATGTATTCATACGTCTGAATGCCCTTCTCTTCTTCCAGGAAGCAACGAAGATAGCAGAAACGATGGTGAAGAATTTCGGGATGTCGGACAAGGTGGGATTTAGGTCGATATCGGACGGTAAGGAGTTTTTCGGAAATGGCATTACGTACGCGGCAAGCACGACCGAGGCCATCGACTATGAAGTAAAGCGGCTTCTTCAGGTGAATCTTACGATTGTGTATTATTCGTTTCGTCAGTTTTATTCGTTATTGTCTTATTCACTTGTCACACATTTGTGTCTACAGGAATCGTATGAACGCGCGAAAACGATTTTAAAAACGCACGCGAAGGAACACAAGCAGCTAGCAGAAGCCCTATTGCAGTACGAGACATTGGATGCGGAAGATGTGGCTGCCATAGCAAACGGTAAATAGTATGTTCTTTTTTATTTTCTTTTTATACTATGTTGAGTTTTTTTGAACTCGAAAGAATGTTTTGTATTGTTCTTTCTTATATTGTTTTAATATGAAACTATAATTTTTATATCGTTGAGGATTTTTATGCGTCGACCACTAAACCAGTAAACCACTAAAGTTGATTTATATCAACTCTATTAGTGTTGGTGTTATTGTTTCAGACACGGGATTGAGTAAACGAGACTTTACTGGCGACTCGAAGAGATTGACGAAAGAATCGTAATCTAAGCGCGATTTGAGAATAGATTTATCGAGAAGGTAGGAACTACGAATAATTGTACAATTGAGCGTAACGTCTGATAACATCTGAATCTTATATTTTGTACAAGGCCTTTGTAGCTTTGTACGAGAGACATATTAAAATACATTTGAAAGTTGCGTGTCGCGGATACGCGATCCCTTCTTTTTGGATCAACCGTCTTCTTCTCTTCGGTAATAATAATATAAAATGTAAATAGTACGTCATTGCACACAACTACGTACGATTGCCTACAAAATGGGTGCTGTTGGTATTAATTGTGCTGCTGCCGTATTATTTAATTAACTATATATGTAGTAATACTATATATATATAGTTAACATTTATAATATATAAAATATATAAAAAGACCACCACTATATATGCATTATTATATTTCTATTTTAAATTGATAGACGCTCATTTTTAATACAACAGCACCTGTGTTTCGATAGGATGCCTACCGTTGATCAGATTTCCACCACTGATTATTAATTATCGCGAAAAAGATGCAGCTTCTTTCGTACATTGTTGTTGCAATTTTTTAACGGATACGTGTATTCAAAAAGCAGACAGAAAAAACAATTGTTGGTCTAAAAGAGTTACGTTTTCGATCGAAACAGTGATCTTTCCCTCGCAGTTCTTATTTCTAGTCTGCATGCATTAAAACAAAATTAACTGATAACGCTGAAATTTTTTTTAATAACAATGGCAATTGTTGAGATTACAGTTATTAGCGAATTAATTTTATCTTCCCCTCGACTGTATTTAAGGTTCAGAAAATATCGTCGAGCATGGAAATATACCAAAAGCTTTGATTTACCGTTAATAAATAATACAAATGCAAATTACAATGTATATATTACGTAGTATGTAATATATATATATATATACACAGATATTTATTACATCTCGAGATCATGCTTTCATTTCATGCTTTCTTGCTTCCTTTTAACGTCCATAATAATTTTTAATTTTTAATCGTCCTCTATATATCGTCTTTCTATATAGGGTCTTTCTATATGAGTAATATAAATTTATTATAATATAAAAATAGTACACATTATGATTTCGTCGAAGAAAACAGAAATTCCTTTTTATATGCTCGTTATCTTGCGGAGGCGCCAAGCTGGTTGCGATTCGCAAGAGACAGAGAATCCCTCTCGATATACGAATCGTCGTGCACTCTTGTTTACCGGGTGATGAAGCGCAAGGAGAGGACTCTGTCGGTATGCACTCAACCTGACACTCACGATCGCCGGGTTGTGGATTGGTCAGGGACGAGGACCTCTGTCGATACGCACATTCTCGTATGGCTGCATTCGAGGTTGCAGTTCGTCAGGGAGAGAAGCGTGTCCCTCGGATATTGTACAGCACGGATACTGTACAAATATACTGGGTCACCATTCGGTAGGCGGAAAAAAAAATAGCGAGAACCCTCTTCGACGTGCGTACCATCTCTAGGAACGTGTTGCGATTTGATCGAAAAGCAAAAAAAGGAGAGGAAAACGCGCGAGGCGCGTTTCCGGCATTTGCGTTTCGGTAGCGGCTTTAGTATCGCAATTATATCGGGCGTGGGCCGGAGATTGAGTCAGAGGCTCATAACTCTCGTGGGTCGTAACGTTCAGCTGCAGGCCGTTCGCTCGGCCGTGCCTGCATTTCATAGGCCGCCAGATGTTACGCGCCTACATATCAGCGACGGTCCACCACTTCACCGTGGCATGGTATGTACCTACGTACGTACGTACGTATTCATTACTAAATTACAAGCAATGCGGAGCGAGCGTTGCTATGATGCGACGCGCGGCTGTGCGGAACAGAGGCCCGAGCGCGTTTCAACCGCGGATTGCCGATGGCACGTAAAACAATGTGTGCAACGTCGGCCTCTGTTTACTCACTCACGACAGGGACCAGCAGCGTTACGACTGCCGGTCCGTATTGTGCAAGACCATTTTCCGCTCTTAATGTTTCCGTTAAATCAATTTCGAGCGACGAACGGGCGAAAAGTTGATGGGGATGGTGATGAAGGCTCTAATTTCTGTCTCGCGCTATTATTGGAGTAGTATTTCAATCCAGGTGACTCGGGAATTATGTATTCTTGATATATTTTGCGGAGTGCAGCAAGAATTCCGTGATTCTATATTCAACGAACAGTAATTAACCGTCCGTTGAAACTGTCATGAACTAGCGAACGATCAATTCATTACTCTACTTCGATCTATCTCGCCTGAGATTGCTCCCCCTGTACCCACCCACTTGCCCCGCTCGCGGAAAATTGCTCGCGTTCCAAAACAATCCCTAAACAATCCAAATTAATTCGCGCGGACGCGCGATGATCGCGTTTTCCGCGCTCGCGGATGAATCACGGGGTGGACGAAAGAGGGGCGTATTTGTAGCGAGCAGATCAAGCGCGACGACGGCAAGAGAGAGGAGAGAGCGAGGGTGGTTTCCAGGGGGTTACATTGTCTGGGGAAGGCGAACACTATTTGCCGGCAAAGTAGATTAGGTCGGTATTGATAGAGACGGAGCGGCGGAAAGAGAGAGGAAGTAATAGACCGATAAGGGTTGAAGGAGGTTGGACGTTGGAGGGTCAGGGGGGAGTAGAGGAGGTGGGAAGCGGAGGATGGATGAAGGTGGGTTCTCTGAGGCGGCCAATATAGGATGGGATATAGCAATAGAGTTTCGCTTACGAGGTATAACCGCGTTAGACGGTGCCCTTTGTTGTATCAGTGCGCCGAGGCGCAATTGCCTTAAGTTCTGATCTCACGAGATGTCGGGATGCTGGATGGCGGTCCAGCTCCGGGTCGGGCCGCCGGTTTTTCCCCCTGCGTTCGTATCCGACCTGCTTCATGATTTCCAACTACGACCGTCACTGATTTGTCGTAAGATTCGCGAGTTCTCATCGCTGATACTTCAACATATTGATAAAGCCTCAGTACACGCAGCAAGTGCCTCCGTGATCAGAGATCCGTTCCAGGTCAATCGTATCTCTCCTATCGAGCGTGGTTCCCCGACTAATTTTCACAGTCAACTTCTTAGTAGCGAGTAATCGCGTTTTCGAATGAAAACGTTATTCCTTCAATGAACTGAGATCATCAGACCTCACCGAAGTCTCGCCAGCGAATCGTTTTACTGCACGTGAAACCGCATCTTGCGCATATAAAGTTAACGACATCACTTTTTTAAGCGATACCGCATATCTCCTGTTGGCCTCCTTCGTGTTTCGCTACGAAGCTGTCTCGTCTACCCCATTTTTCTTCTTTTTTTCCGTTCCTCTTTTTATATCGTGTCGGTGCACTCACACGGGGTGTGGTACATGCCGTCACGTCTCGCGGGTTAATCAGAATTTTTACGGGCCGGCCCGAAATTCGGAGCGCAATCAACATTAAGCTTTACTGCCCGGCTACTAATGCGCCGGTATTGCGATCCATCAGTACGTGGCCGCATTTTATTATGCGTATCCGCTGTATTCGATTCAGTCCGTGTCAGACCGGCGCGCATCCGCTCTTTGCAGAGTTTCTTTTGATTACTTGTCGACTATCGACGCGAGTGTGCCTATTAAAAACGATATTAAATGTTAGCTACTTGAAACGCGAAAATATATATGTGATGCTTGATATTATTAAATATATCGTTCTCTTGACGTTACTTCAGTAGTATGCAAATTTTCCGTATTTTAATATTGGCTATCGAGCATTAAATTAAATTATCGGCCGCCAGTAATTTTCCTCAAATGTCAGTCCGGAAGGACAAGCCGGGTCAACGACGAAGCTAAAAGCTAATTATCGCCGAACTTTATAGACCATCTCATGTACACTATCACACGAGCTATTGATCCCATGCATCATTGACTGCTTGCACCGTGCACTTTCCGAGTTTTAAATACTCCTGAATCTTATCGATTATGACCTAGCTATTCCTCCGGTCATCAATAGTTTTCAAATTCTCGAACATCAGAAGAATCTCTTCATAAATATTCAAGATGCAGTTTTTTGTAATATTCTTGATGTTTTCCAAATCTTGGATTTTTTAGTCTCTTGAATTTTTCAGCGTATAAATGTCTGTGTACCTTTCGGATATTTGGATCACTCGCTCCTGCTTCTGCTTCTGCTGTATAGACATCCTCAGTCCCCCTCACATTCTGACGTTACATCCCTTTTTTGTATCTTGCATGAAGTTACGCGTTTCTTTCCGAAGAATTCGTGCTAAAGAAGCGGCGGTCGGCGGTGGGTGCGCGCCGCCCTGCCGTCACGACGGAGGGTGGGTTTGGCCTCGCGAAGAAGGGTGCGAAGGCGAGCGGTGAGGGAAGCGCGGTGTAGGAGCGTATAATACATAATGTTCTTGCCGCCCCTTAGAATGTACAAGGTTTCGGTTCGTACATCCATCTCCCGCGTCATAAGCACGCCGACTAAAACATCGTCGATTTTTCTTGCATAGGTGTTACGTGTTTTTGATAAATGGCCGGCGGCCCCTCACCCCTTCGCCATTCTGCTGCCCTTCTCGGCCTTCTTCCGACATCGTTGTTTCCGAAAATGCACTAATATGCACTCTCTGCAACCGCATCCGGAGGGTTGATACTTTGACTTTGACGGAGCGCGCCATTCTTTTTTCATCTTGTTTGTTCTCCTGATCGTTAAGTGCAGTGAATAAATTTTTACGTGCATCTCTATTTAAGACGAGAGATACACGTTGCAATTTCATCGTCTTGATTGAACGTACTTTTTTTTTCATTGGTTACCACCAATTCGTACTAATATACGCGTAGCGCGGATGTTATCGATCATTCGCTTTACGACCAATAGGGCTTGATGATCGCAGCAGGAGGCTAACCCGAGCGAGGATATCGGCAGGATGAGCAAATGACTGGCGCAGCACGCGATCTTCTATTACTTATCGCGTTAATTGATATTGATGTGACGTGGTCCCTTTCGAGAAAGCTGATCGATATTAATGCGATGCATCTTACGGCGTTAATGAAAAAACGAGCGTTCGTTTCCATTAAAATGCTCGGAGTATTCTTTATGATGAAAACGTGTACCTCGGAATCGGAAAGATTTTGAAATCTATCAATTCTTGCGAATAATCTTACGTGTTCGAGGAATATTGAATCCGATTATTTCCGGACAAAAAACTTCGAAATTAATTTTTATACAATATACAGTCGAAAAAATAAAATATTTAATAATATTCGATTCAAATATTAAATAGCAAAAACATGTTCGCATGTGTTCACGATCTTTTTTAAGTTATGGATTAGTTTGCGGTATTTTCAAATTTCAATTTAAACCATCGTTACTGCGGTCAGCCCGTTAAATCGCTAGTTTTCCATCGACGGTCGTGTGTTTGGTGTGTTTATTTTGCCCGCGCTCATATATGTTGACACACCTCTGTAGAACGTTTTTCGAAAGCAACCAGCTGATGTTGACGTTTTTCTACAATTTTCTTATTAGTACTTGAGTCTTTACTTTTAATCAGTCATCAATGATCTACTTTTTCAATACGCATCACGAGCTCCTTTCCAAGTTTGCTCCGCCCTCGAAAAGTTCGTCGAGTTTCGATCGCGACTTCGCTTTTCTTAGTGAATGATCTTTGTAAAATTTAGTGCCGAGTGCAAATTATGGAATCGAAGGACGGAATCAAATTACGGAATTTTTGCGATATCGAACTTCTGTTTTTACTTTATTCAATTCTTTCTACATACACAGACGTTTGTCCATATATATATTAACTGCGCTAATTGCTGTATAAATGCCACAGTGACATATTTTAAGTACAATAAATAATTTTTATACGATTGATTTTACTGATTTTACTGCTTGAGCTAGTATAAGCTTTATGTCAAATAGCTACAAATCGAGTTAGTGTTTATTATATTATGTTTGCTATTTGTATTATTATTCTGAATAAAGTGCGTTTTATGCGTTAAAGTGTCGAGAGAGTGCATTCTTACACATCTGAAAAGTCGACTCTGGAAAAATCCGGTCCAGCTAGAACATCGAAGAAGGAAGAACAACGCGCTTCACAATCTCGACAATTCGGACAGCTTCGAGAAGTGGCGAAAACCTACAGGGCGAAGAGGATGACTTACGGTAAGTCAGAAGAGAGACTTATCAAGCGCATCTTGTTCCCTGTTCCCAGCAATTAGTCATGATCGACGTCACACGCCGAGTGTTTCCAAAGTCCATCGCGACTAATTGCCGCGAAGGCGACAGCCACGAAGTGGCCATCGGAAATTTGTCAATTGCAGGTAACTCGGGCTCGTTCCGCGCGCGCAGTTTCCTCGCAGATGTTCCTGATAGGCCAAAGTTACGGGCTACGGTTGCGGAGCGCCTTACCTCGGACGCTCGTTCCCCAGTACACCAATTTCTTTATCCTTCTCTTGCCCCACACCCCCGTACACACCACCCCAATGTTCAGCCAACGACATCACCTTCGTTACTTTCTTTGTTTCCCTTCGCGTAGTCGCGATCGTAAAATCGATACTGGCGCACCGTATGAACCCAAGGGGGATTCAAATATGAATTTAAAAGTCTCAGCCTTCACCCTAAATGTTAGGAATCATTATATATTACCTCCGGGTACGACCCTCGTCAGAGAATCTTCTGTTAAAAATCGTCAAGAAAATCCCGCTAACTCATAAACCTCCAGCATGTTTTCATCACGTATGATCATGCTGGGAGATTAAAGAGCGCTTTTGAAGACACGTGGGTTTCCGAACAATGCCGAACGTTTAAAGAAATATAAACGGCCGCGTTGAGAAAAGTTGGTGAAAAAATGCGGCACACGAGAAACTTGTCTCGAGCGGCGGAAACACCAACTCATTAAGTGTATTGCTACATAGGGGAAACTACCTCGAAGATGACGAGAACCATTAGTGAGCAACTAATTGAGGGGTTCGGAGGTAAAACCCCGGTAAACTCGAGGAACTGACATTTATGCAAATGTCAGTTACCTGATTTTACGCTCGAGCCCCTTAATTAAACACAGTTGTCAGATGGATGTTCCTGGAACTTGGCTGAAAGGTCAAGTTGAAGAAAAGCGCACATAATTCTACGTAACATTCATGATGTTCCCAGATAGTTGCCTTCAAGGTTTATTTGATGATCGCAAAATCGACTTGATAACGCGTCTTTTCATACGTGTACGGGAGCCATTCAAAACTTGATCCCAATGAAAAGGTGACGAGTACTCTTGCACCTAGCGACCAATCGCTCATCATCTGGCGCACGAACGCGAATAAAATATCTTTTTCATCTGTGTGACAAGATGAGAAGTGATTTACTTTCGTGGAATTAAGTGGAACCAAACTCTTTAAGAGCTGCGCTCAAACTCGTGAGCAGGCTCGCATTCTTACACGCGTGTCGCTCGCCACTTCTTTTCATCCCCTTCGCTGTTTCTATTTCAGAACTATTTTAAACCCATTTAAAAGCCCTCTGTACGTTCCCACGCGAACCCTATTCAGAGCTGCACTCGCAGCTGGACGACGGCTATTTCGCTATTTTCTCGGGGTTTCTCGCAGCGCGCGTCGCGACGCGTCCCCGTCGCGTTGTCGGCCGGATCTCGCGCGTCGTCCACGTGACGTGGCACGTATACGCGGGCGTCGGCGAGCCGTCGAGACGCCGCCGGAAAAGGGGCGTCCACGGCTTTATGTTCCCGTTGGGAATTCCGTTCTGATGCCTCACGGCGTGAGTTTCGCTTGCCCGTCGACGTTTCCCGTTGCCTGCCGTACGTGAAACCTACCGCGTGTACACACGCGCGCGCTCGCACGTTCAAAGCCGTCGCTGTCAGACCGGACACGGAACTTTGCCGGATCGCCTACAGTGATCCGCCGTGACTCACGTGACGCGATATACCGCGTCAGGATCGGCCCCGCGCGCAGCCATCGCGTGCGCAGATGTATTAGCAGATTGTTGCAGCAATTTAGCGTTATATGTGATTAGCGCGGTGCGCAACTGCACTTAACAAATTGGCTCGGATCAAGCGCTGCTGCTTAAGCTTTGCGGCGTCTTAATTTTTTCAGGAACGAATACCCGCAATCAAAGAACGAATATTTGAGATTTACATCTGCGTGGATTTGATCTTCGTGAAGGATATTCTACATTACGCCAATTGTCAAAATATAGGAGCGCCTGGAGGCTGGCAACCCGTCCATCAATCAAAGGGTAGCGCCTGCAGATATGCAACTGTTGAGTTCTGCTTCGCGTATATCCGGTTGCTATCTGACAGGCGCTTAAATTTTGAACAATACTGAGCAGCTGTTTTTTTATTTCTCGTAGCTTTTTAATTTTAGCTAGCATAAAACGTGCAATGCAACTGCTTGCAGTCTTCGAATTCTAAATAATTGGGAAGAAAACACAATGTTCTTATCTCTTAACGTGGAAGATTGAACGTGAAAGGCATCGCGCGCGCACGCGAAAAAGAATCATCCCCCTCGAAGAATGCGCGGTTTATCGCGGAAATCGCAGTGGGGATACGCGCGGACACGGAGTACCCTCGAATTTAAGGATGCTCGAACAACTGTTGCGTGCATCCTTCGCAGCTTCTTCCGCGTCGTCTCTCCTTCCGCTCGACTGCTCGCGCAGCATGCGTTGTGACGGACTCCGGAATATGCGCGGCGGACTCGCGCGTGCGAGAGGTCGCCGTGGGCGTACGGACGGCCGACGTCGCGGCGCGCAACGTCGCGACGTGGCTGCCGAGCGTCAGTTTGCGTCTGCCTAGGGTCGCGACGTCCTCGTACTTTACGTGGTGGCTGCGATCGGTGCCTGCGCCTCCGCGATCGAACGACCGCCGACGACATCATCATCATTCGACGACGTCCTGGGGAACGCTCATCGTTGTTCGTAATTTTTGATCAAGGAAGCATTGATCGAGGAAGATCGTGAAATCACGCGACGAGATCGATCCAATTGGCCAGCAGCAGCGAACGTTCATCCGCACGATCGTTCGGTCTTGGCGACCGACCGGTTTCCCGACGAAGTTCGGGGGAATCCTCGATTATTTGGGCTGCAGGAGGAGACTCGAGAATCCTGGTGGGATTCTTCCGGGATCCTTGAGAATCCACGGTGAAGTCCGCGAGATAAGCCAGGACTTTGCGAGCGCGTGTCGGGGAATCCCAGGTATCTCGTGCAAGTTCGCTGGAACTTATAAGAGAGCTCGCAGATTTTTAAGCAGGCTCGCGCGAGACGGTCACTCGAATTGGCGACGAAGTTCGCAAAGTCGAGGTTTTTAATAGGTACGATTTGAAGGTGCGTGACGGAAAGTGCTCGCGCCGCTCATTGAACGGTTGACCGGGAACTCTCTGAAGGACTCTCGCGAATCTCCAGGCATCTCCCGAAGAAGATCCAAAATTTTTTGGTGATCCGTCTGAATTTCGAGGAATCCGTGAAATTCCGGTACGAGCACGCTTTCAACTGCGTCGCAGATTTATCGAGCAACTTTTTCCGCGTCGCGTACCCGTGGATTTTTATTAGCCACGTGGCCGAGGTGTGCCAGGACTCTTGAGAGATCCATCTCGAAACGCGCGTCGTGTCTGAGGAGAATCCTCTTCTGCGTCCCTCAATATTTTTGTAGGATCCGCAGGGAAGGTCGCGTGCTCGATCAAAATGGAATCAACGAAAAAGTGACGCCGAATAACGAATTAACGAGGTGGATCGCGCGCAATCCGTCGACCCGTCTCCACTCTTCTGGAAGGACTCTTCTGGCTGAATCTCCATCGTGAGTTCTCTCAGTCCTGACGAGTGTTTCTTTAGGATCTCTGTATGAATCTCCGCCGAAGGATATTTTCGCTTCGCGCTACGGGAATCCCAAAGTGAAGAGGCTTGACATTTAAAGGGCTTCCAGCTTCATCCCGGCCCGTCATGACTCCGACAAGTCCTGTTTGAATAGATCCTGAATGCAGCAAGAGCGACACAAGTGGAATTATCGAAGACCAATATAAGAACCTGAAGTTGATCGATCTGCGGCCTGATATTTTTGAGGAATCGACGAATTCACCTCTCGACGTCTCGGGGGGATGAAGTAGATGGATCTATTTTGATATCTGACAGATTCGCTCTCTCTCTTTCTTCCTTCTTTTCTCTCCGCTTCGTATTTTCGGTGAGTACTGAGAATCCTTAATTAGATTTGTATTCTGAAATATGCAAATGTCAAATGTCAAGCACTGAGTATTATTGTACATGCTCCATATGTTTGAAGGGGCAGAATCAGAGCTCCGCGAAAGGTCCGGCATAATTTATTAAAAATACGAATGAGCAATTAGCTCGACCATTCTGGAGTATTTGAACATAAGAAGTATAAGAAATATCTCGAAATTTAAGCATGCAAAAATGTTTAAAAAAATGTATTGAGCAATGCTTCGATTAATCCAACTCCTGTTTAAACGCGTAAAATCCAAACGCATTTACAGATTCGTGAACTTTTATCGCGTAATTTATTACGCGATCCGTGTTACATCCTCGAATGTACCCTGCACCTCCGTACACTCGCGTTGTCATTCGTTTCGCGCGACATAGTTTTACATAGTAATAACATAAATATTCAAATATATCCGCAGATGTGCAAATGCTCCGCGGGTACACGAAACTGATAAAATAAATATCCAAATAACGAAGAACCGTCGAATACTAGCTGGATATTTAGCCGGTCGAAAAATTACGATGCCGAGCAGTCTCAAAGCGGGGAAACGCCAACGTCAACGAGAAAGGCGAGGAGAGAAAACGCGAGAGAATTCAGGAAGAATTCCGAATACCGCCCGCTCGTCGATTCGCGCGGGTCCGCAAATTTAAACGCGCCGGATCCGAAATCCGCGCGTTCACGGATTCGCGCATTTTAATCGCGTAATTTATTACACGTGCTACGTTATATCCTCGAATATACACCGCGTCGCATTCCCGCTTGTTCCGAGCCGACGAATTAGATTACCGCTGGGTGAACTTCGCAACTTAATTCTCTTTCGCGTCGCACAGCTGCGCGAGGAGAGTATCAGCTCGGTGCGATTGCTCGCGAGAGCTTATACGCGCTTTACCCTCGGCAAAATCACAGCCGGGCTAAGCCCGGCGCGGCTCGCCCAACTCGGTGCTAAACTCTCCCGTATTACCTTTGTTGTTCGCTCTCGTAAACCAGACGGCGACGACGACGACGACGATGTTAATGACGACAACGACGACGGGCGCACTCGCTGCCGCGCGCTTTCAGAAGCGCGCGGAAAATACGTTATCAATTCCTGCCCTTATCGGGACGTGCCGTCGCCCCTGTGCAAGGACTCCTCTTCATCCGCTCGGACGAGCCCAGAAAGGGCGCGCGAGGATTAACTTCTGAAATCAAGGCGGCGGCGTGTACCGATTACGAACAATCGTAATTAAATTCTTTCCGCGCTAATGACTGTCGTGGCTCTCTTTCCCTCTCCTTCCCTTCCTCCTGAGCCCTCCGTGCAAATGATATTTAAATTAGCACGCGTCCCGTATACTAATCGAGCGGAACCTCCTCGCCACGGACGTGCCCTCTTTCCCCCGTGGTATTATTAATTAATATCGCGTTACGCGATCGCATCAGCCGTGCGTGATTTACCCGGCAAAAATCGAATACTCCGGCTGATCGGGATAAAAAATTCCGAAATCGGTGATTCCCAATCAGTTTTAAATGTCATTCGCGCGAGTAATCGATCGTGTACGCAGCGCGCAGGATTTCGTTAGTTGGACAGATATTTTTCTGGATGAGGATGTCTTTTCGATAAACTTGGTTGAGGAAACTGCAGGGTGATGAATGATTAAAACTTTCGGCTCGTTATTTCGAGCTTATTTATCCCCAAAATTAAAAAGAGATGTGACACTCGACGTCGACGAATATTTTGGACTGTATCGGACTATTTTGAACTCACCTTGCGCGGCCGTTTTACGTCAAGGTGGCGGAAATAATTCGTGCGGTTTATTAGAAGCGTGTTTGCAGGATGAGAGTAGCTCTCTCGAGAAACTGCTAAACAATCGCGATTGTTTACGCAGCGCTTGGCAAAGTGTAGCAGTTGCTCGCCAAAACAACCACTCGTCCGGCAATATCCATCCGCAAAAATAATTTTTCATGTGCCAAAGATAAACAATCGATCGCGAGATGGACGCTAACCAAAAGCTTTACGCTTTACGCAGACAGTAAATTCTCAGGAAAATTAGGAATAATAATCGCCCGTGCCAAGAAGCAAATCAAATAACGGGCGCAAACACGCGCGCGAAACTGGAATGATCAATTTTACGTTATTCTGTACACACTTGTTCCATTAATAAATATCCGATGCTGCTGAATCAAGTTTCTTTTAAGAAACAGCCATAATTTAAAAAATCACGATGTGAACGAACGCGAGTAATGTGATGAATGTGAAATGAGAGTGATCCGGCTCATGTTTCTTTTTCATGATAACGTGAGCTGGTATTCAGAAATGCGTTTAACAAAATTTCACGTGCGTCCACCGAATAACAATGCACGGTTTCGTATTACTGTGCAAACAATTGTTTAATCACGCGTTCTAAATTTTAGCAGAACGTTGTGAATTCTCAGGGAGATTCCCGCGGATTCTCGATGCTGCGATTATCGCGCTGCGTTAGTTAATGCTGCGCGTTCTGCGCATAACTTTAAATCGCGCGCGAATTATTTCACGCGAACGAAACCTCGCACGGTCCACGTGAAATTATGCGATGTACATGTTGCTCGCGGGCAAATAACTACCCCCAAGAAACACGCATACCGCATCTCCGGGCTGGAACATCCAAGGCATGCTCGCACACACGCACGCACGCACGCGTAACGTCGGCGTGTGAATATTAAATATAAAGCGAAACGACAAATTTCTACTGGGGTGGGATTTCTACCCCAGGGGGGGGGGGTAAGGAGGGATCAGACAAAATGCTGTAACCCGTAGCACCCCGAATGCAAGGCAAAAGCTGGTGACTGCCTGCCGCCGGCTGCATTCCAGCTGCGCAGAAGTGCATCCCGGGCGCAGCCGGTCGGCTGCGCAACATTCCGCAATAGCTGCGGTCATTTTGAACACGCTGGGTTAGCTAGGAATGTTAATAGAAAATACTCGGTGTCTCCAGACTTTAATTATGAGGCGCGAATGGAGATCGCGCTGCGCGAGCGCGCTGGCCGGGCTGGGAGGGTAGGTCGGGACCCAAGAGGGTAGCAGAGAGCCAAGGGGTGGCGCAAGAAGAAAGACGAGAGCGAAGGGTGGCGCGAGAGCGAGCCCTTTGCGCGTGATGCGTCTTGAATTACGGAGGGATGAAAATCGCGTCGCTTGTTCGCGACGGAGAAGTGTGTCGCGCGGAACGTAAGGGGTAGTAGTATGTACATCGAAAGAGAGAGATGAGCGAGAATCGACGGCGGGATCTCGGGGGACTATTCGCGAGAGATTGGAGAACGGAACAGCGAACGCGGAAGAATTCTCGGGCGCTTTAGGGGAAATATGTCGCGCAGGCGTGCGGAGAAAAATGGGAAGTGAAATTCAGAAGCAAAGCAGGGAGGACGAGAAGAAAGTGAGACAGAACGGAAATGAGAACGGAACGAAGGGCCGAGAGGGCAGAGACACGAAAAAATAGAGGCGAATCGCGGGGAGAGATTACGGGAACATCAGAAACCGAGAGCCCAACAAGAGAACAAGAAGATAGGATAGAGTGGAGAGGATTGAAGGAGAAAGGAAGCGAAAGAGAGAGAGAGGTGGAGGATGGGCGTCACTGTACTGGGGTCACCGTAAGGTTCTCTCTGTTCTTCTCTGGGCGACGGCGGAACCGGGTCGATTTTCGAGGTTGATCTTCGGTAGGATGAGCCGGCGGTGCCGCAGAACGTTAAATCCACGATTAAAATGCATTGCGTAAAATCAGAAGGAGGGGACCGGGCGCCGTTACTGTTCCCGTACGGCGAGTAAATTACGTGGCGCCGTCAATCCGGCTCGGATTTCTCCAAAGCCTCCGGGTTCACGCAGAAGACAGAACGAGGCGGAACAAGGGGTGGCAGAATGGCGCGAAGCGAGCGGAGCGGAGCGCGGAAGATGCGGAGGCGCGACGTGCGTCGAGGAAAGACGGGGAAAACCGTAGGGTGGAACTGGACCAAAGGGAATGTGGAAGACGGGGCGCACATTAGCGCAAAGGATAGTGAAGCGAAGCGAAATAATGCAAGAAAACCGAAGAGGACCGAAGGGAAGAGGAGAAACGACGACGAGGTACCGGGCGATGTAAAGCGCAGAGGAATGCAGCGGCATAAAATTAGAGCGAAGTAAAGTAAAATAAATCGCGGGAAAAGCGGACGGAGAATCGGAGCGCAGCAAAATAAACTGGATTAAAGAGAGGGAGAAACGTGGAGGGTAAACGCGAGGGCAGGGCAGATTATAGCAGGGCGAGGACGAAACGCGGCGGACAAAACGGAACGACGCCGAGCGGAGTAAGCGGCGGTGTAACGCGAAGAAAATTAGACGAAGCAATACGAAGTAAAGTACAGCGACGTGAAAATAGAGCGAACTTGGGAATAAGATGAAGTGAGAACATCGCGCGAGGGTATTGCGACATGAAGCGGAAACACCTGCGAAGCACTGAAGCATGGCATGGGGAAACGTTCAAAAAGCGCGAGATAATGCCATGAGCGAAGCGCAGCACGCGGCGAAACAAGAGTAATATACATTATTATTATGTTAATTAATTATCAGCATCTCCGTCATTAGATTGAAAATGCGATTTCGTTACGAGTTTTAGTATCACGGACGCATTTTCGAGAGAAATAAGCCCCGACTTTCGCGCATCGATTGTATCATGTGATTAAAAAGAAACACATTATGCGATTAAAAATTTATAACGCGTGATGTGATACGCGATGGTGGACGTCGCGCAAAGGAGATTAAGCGCGCGCGTTAATTAACGTGCCGTATTTACGCGCTGGTTTATTGTTTAACGTAATTTTTGGGGAATGATTGGGGACGATTTATATTATTTAGGCGAGCATAAAGGCGTCGGTTCCGGACGCCGGCTGATACACGCACCTGGCGAGAAGGGGTTGAAAAGCGAAATGGCGACAATGAAAATTCGTTATCCGTTGTAAAATGAAATTTACGCGCCGGGCGCGATACAATGGATCATCTCGATCCAAACGTATCGCTTTTTGCAGTCGCGCGCCGAGGCACCGACAATTCCGCTCGCAAGCTGTGCGTGAAAGATGTGGCGCGCGGATTTATCCGCGAGCGAGTCGCCACAAAAGCCGTTTCCCCTCGTCCCCTTCTCGCGTTTACGTGCCAAAACGCGTCGCAAAAATACGTCCGCATAGAGCTGCCAGCGCGAGTTCGATTGCTGCTCAAAAAGGATCCGAAAGATTTAAGGTTTGCGCGATTCTGGCCCACGAAAGTTCGAGCGATTGCAAAGACGCACGATGAGACGATCCGAAGCTTCAGGTATTTAAGGATTTACAGCAGCATAACATGGAGTTATTTCCGAGTAAATCGCCACCGAAGAGTGCCCTTTATCCATTTTGCTTTTACGTGCTGGGTATATCGCGAACAGGTTCGCTTGCAGCTGCGAGTGTTCGGGCGAATCTGAGAGCTTAAAAATTTAAGGGAGGGTGCATCGATAGAATGTCGAACTTTGTAAGACTCAACTATGCACCCTCAAGGGCTCACGGATCGATATAATTTATTGATCGAAAAATCTCAGGTTTCTCTTTTACTTTTTTTTCTCTTTTTCGGAAAATCTAGACGCTCTCGATTTCACAGTTCGTGACAGACGCGACTCTGAACGAAGTTAAATATTTAAGAGTAAGTAAGCTCCCCGGGATCCCGACAGTGTCAGAGTCACGGATTCAGTGACCTCAAAGTTTGATATATTCTCACTAAAAATCCAGAGAGTGTCAAATGTTCGAAGGCTGTCAAACTTTCAAACTATCAAATATTGTGGTTCTTAAATGTCTTATGCAACAACTGAATACGTATACATGTCTAAAAAAGAATAGAAATAATATTGCACAGTATATCCGAAAAATAATGGGATCAACATTGTACCAATTAAAACATGATTACTTGTGCCTGTAAAAATTGTATGGAAGACCTATATAAAATGGCAATAAAATAGTTTATCGCTCTTTACATCCCGGAAACGGGGGTTGTCATCCTCCATAAATATCCCGTCCAATTTTTAGACATCTAATTAATGTTTGAATTGCTATAATATCAATCTCATTATTTTTCAGACGTATTATTTAACGATGTACTGTAATATAATTACGAGGTCTATGTACATGCATAGTAGAACGGCGAACTTCGTAATTCCTAAAGTCCCGTAGTCCCGTATCTCTGTATCTAACACACAATAGGGACATTTTTCACTAAATATTAATAAAAGCTACACGCGCGCGCGGTGCTGCGATCCGGCGTGCAAGTCGGCACCCCGACGTAAGGACGGGAGTGTCCCTATTGTTTGCATTTCCACGTGTGTACGGCTCCTTGGAAAACCGGGTCCATAATTTTAACGTTTTTGCATGCCTTCGTCTCTTCCCTCCTCTCTCGCTCTCCTTTTCTGCGTGTCTCTTTCTCTCCCCCGCGCGCTCTTCGCTCTCCCTTTCTGTTCTTTTATCATCCGAGAATGGGATGAAAGCTCCGACCGCATGAAAGCGCGCCTTTTTGCCCCGGGAAATAAAAATTACCATGTCAGACATAAACCGCTCCCTCTCGCGCTCCTCGTTTTTTCCTCACTATCCCTCGTGGACTTTCTTCCACTTCTTCAACTTCTTCGTCCCCTCGCCCTCATCCCCACCTCATCACATCCCTCTCGCCGCGCTCTTTGCGGCACTCCGTGGAGGAAGAACAAAGCCGCGTTGCGGACGGACGATGCGCTTTATTAGCGTGGCCGATTCCTCGCGCTTGGGGATGCGGAAGAGTAGCGTTATCACGTGATCAGAGATCTGTCAGAAATGCATGAACCTCCTACGGAACATCCGCGGAAGAACCTGCCAACTTTTTTAATCCTATATTTAATTATTAACAGCAGCTTAGAAATAAGGGAGCCGCGCGCACGAGAGAGGAATGGAGTGCGCGCGATCGAACTTTTTTCTCTCTAAAAATTAAAAAAAGTAAACGAGACCTCGTGTGGAGTTTGCAAAATCTCCATTTTAGTCTATTCCATGTATAATGTAAAGCATTAACACCGCCGTCTGTCCTTTCGACTTCAGTTTATTCGATTGCGTCTCCGTCCGATTTATATTTATCGAGCCAAGTCGCTTGGAGCACTCGATGATTATTTTTGCGTTTATGAGTGTAAAATTAAGTAGTAACACAGGATTTGCGACCAAATCCATTCGTATACCTCTGCAAAATTAAACTCTGTCTGTTTCAGTCCCCTTATTTTTAGTCTTTCGCACGTGCAATTTTTTCGCCCGATGGTGTCCAATTGTTCGAAATTAGCAGGTTTCCCTTTTTCGTCGGCAAGAGTCGACCGTGTCGAGCTTTCCCGATAGCAGACTTCTGTCTTTTTAATGAAGAGCCACGTCGACCTCGGACTTGTTCCGTAGGTGGAATCGAATCTCGTCGACGACAGCCGGGGAAATCGGTGGAAGCTTAAAAGCTGTCATTCGCCGCCGGTGCGGTTGCAACGGACTGCAAAAAGTGCAACGTCGGCCGCGTCCCGTCTCGCATTTACATCGCCGGGGGATGAAGGGGCTGTTTCTCGGTTCTTGTCGGCGTGATCGAGTATTCCGACGGAGTTAAATAATTGCCAACTCCCGTGGAAATTTCCCTCTCGCCTTCCCTCTGGCGCTGGATACTCCTGGGCAGATGACGGATCGCGCATCAACGACACGGAAAACCGAGAAGATCAAAAGAATTTTAAGGGTCGCGCGAGAGAAAATGAGAAACATTGGATGTGTAGGCGGGAGCGGGGACGATCCTTTTGGACTTTCGGGAAATTTCAGTTTGGAAAATTGACTAATCCGAAAAGTGGCTCGAAAGACGCCAAGGGAACTTGGAAACTCCTGGGAAACCACCGGGGCGAAAGGGGTGAGAGGGAGCGGACGCGTACGCGGGGGACCGCAAATTTCGCGGGTGGGAAGAAACGAGCGCGAAATTGGAATGTTATATGAAGTGGTACGTGAAACACCGGGGAGAGATAAGGGAAACGTTTTGGAGAACAGAGACGGGGGTGAGAACGCCCGGAAACCACGAGGATTATAATTGCAGCGGCAAAAGAGCGGGAGATGGCGTGGGAACGTGCGGGGGTGAGAAAATTCGAGCAGACAAGAAGATCGGGAGATTACGAGATGGGAGAGGTGATGATGAACCGATAGAGTATATATATCGATCACGACACACGGTGTAGTTTCATAACACATCGCGCGCGGATGCACGCGTGTGCGTGCGCGCGAGTGGAAAGCTTTCGACGGCGCGGAGACACGGTCGGACAGTTATTGGTACTTAGACGAGGGGCATCGGGGAACCATAAAGTGCGGGGCGATCACCGACGGGATGGTTTACGCAGGGTGGTTTCGAGAAGTAAGGGAGAGTGCACGTAAGGGAGAAAGAGCAAAAGGAGGAAGCAAAGGAGGAGAAGAAGGACGTTTGAGCGCGGCGCGCGCGGTGCATCTGCATTTAAAGTGGCTGCCGCGCTCGGTGCATGCACCGTCACGAAATCGCGTGATGCGTGATTTCTATTGTTTCCTTTCTCGATTCGCCTTCGCTCCTTTCCTCCGTCCGTCCGTCTTTCGGCGGATCGACCGGCGTTCCGATATCACCGGCAGACAACGTCGGATTCTTTGGGCTTTCATTGGGACCCGGGGATCTCTAGGCGGTGCTCGCGGATCGCAGGGGGATTTAGACTCCTATCCGTCGCGAATGTTCCGCGTATCCGGTGATGCAAATTTATGCGGCACCGTGCGGTCCAGGCTTTAAGATCCCAGGCTCCGCGGAGTTTTCGGGGGCAATCTAGGATACGGAATCCTATATCTGGATCTCCTCGCGGAATCCGGCGCTTCCATGGGATTCGGAATCCGCCTCGGCGCGCGATACGGCCGGGACGAAATTTTAATACATCCGTACGAGACGACACGATACATTTTACGATACTCGTTTCTCGACATTTCACCAGCATTTCAGGCGAGCTCCAGAAGCAGGGCTCCAAGCAATTTCGATCGCGAGGTGCGACGTGTTTGACTGCGTGCACGCATTTTTCAGCTTCGCGAGGATAACATTTGGCGAGAGCGACAGAGAAAGAAATATCGTTCTCGTGAGCGGGAAAAGGCGCTAGGCGAGCGATTAAGCGGTGGAACGAGACCGGATACCACGGCGGTATCGAACGCGCCGAAAGTACAACGCGGTACCAGCGCATATACACGCGCGCGTGTGAATGGCGCGGGGAGGAAAAATTATCATCGCCCTGCGAAAACACAGAGAGACCGCTCGCTCTCTCGCCCACGCTCGCAGATTCTGCGCGCCCGAGATAACTATGCAAATACGCTTCCTCGCTGGCTCGCACTGAGGGCTGACGACGACAAAACCCAAATTCTGACTCCGCCGTCGCTGAAGAGAGACGGAGACGGAAAGAGCGAGAGAAAGAGAGAGCGAGGGAGAGAGAAAGAATAAAGATAATTCGGGGCCCGAGGCTCTTCGCGGACGAGAATGGTGAAGTGTTGAAAAAAAAGAAGAAAAAAAAGGTCGGCTCCATCGTTCCACGCGATATTATATCGTGACGCCATGAGGGAGAAACGGTTGAATAAACGGTAACGCTTTCGATAAAAGTCCTCGGTTAATTGTGAATTGTTAATAGTGTCTTTCTGGTTCTCGAGCGCCGGATATTTCACATGGAAATGTAAAAGATGACTCTCCGTGATCACACTCCGTGTGTCATGGACGCTCGGAAAAATCTGCTGAAAAATTCACTTCTAAAATTCTAATTGTATGAATTAATCATATACAAATTGAACATTGATGCCGAAATATTGATCTTTAATCGCTCCATGACTTGGATGATATCAAAATATCTCTCCAATTTGATTTCATATTGACGCAAGAATCTGCAGATAAAAGAAGACTCGGGTAAATTTTGGTAAGATTTCTCGAAATGTCGAGATTCCTCGCAATGACAGCTCGCTACTAACAGTTCCAACTTGAAGAGAGTTCGTTGCTTCCCAGAGACTCTCTTTCGCGTCGGCGGAACTGTCGGGATGAAGGAGAGTACGGGAGGGACCGGAGTGAATTCCGCGTCACGAAATCGTTGTGAGGGAGGGAAACCGGTGGTTTCTGCGCGCGGAATATGATAAATCGCGCTATAAAGCATATCCCGGCGGGGGAGTGAGGGGGATGGCGAGAAGGGGTGGCGCACCCCCGTGCGCACCTTGTTGCTCGGCCGATGACGCATGGCGTCGCGACACCATCGCGTCGCGTTTCGCAGATTCGCGCATCATTTGTCAGCGACCGTGCGACGCGAAAAAATTCACAGTCCATTCTTTCTTACGTTCCCTCTATCCGCCCGCGATCGTCGATCATTCGCCAACAATGTCGCTGTGACCGACGCGTGCCGGAAGTCTCCGATTCGAGTCCCTTCCTGTTCTTCTTTTTCTCTTCCTTTCCCTCCTTTTCTCTCTCTCTCTTTTTCTCTTTCTCTCTCTCGCTTTTTTACCTTTCCTTTTTTAACACTGCCAGAGCGACATTTCTCACGGTGATCGAACGCGGGAAGGATCCGTGCTGATTTACACCGCGAATTGAAAGGATCCCGGTTTGTCGGTTTTCCCTCGAGATCGTCCGACTCGACCCGCTTCTGCTCTTACCGGTTCTCATTTGCATGTCTGACGGGACTTGAGGATTAACACCGGAATAGCTCTATTTTTCCAGTCTTCGAAATAATTAAAAGATATTTCCTTAAATTATAAAAAATCGAGTATGGTAATGGATAAAATATTTCCTGAAGGAGTTCAGAGGATTCTATTCTAACATCGCAAAGAACATTTCTCCAAGTCGCCCCTTGCGTTTTAAGAAATCGGAAATACCGACGAATAATTAGTCGACTGTTGCAGTTATATATCACGACTTGCCTGGGGTTCGCACGCAGAATTTTCATCACAATGTGTGACGGTAATTGGCGTTTCTCGCGATTCTCTCCGGAGAGGGATGATACGCTCATGACGCTCGGTGCATCGCACGCGCGCGCGTTTCGCCGCCTAACTTTTTATACGGCGTTCTCGTCGTGCGACGAAACGGCGCAGTAAATCCTCGTTCCGCGAATTTAGTTCCGGAGCACACGAATAATAAAGCGCGAGCGTATCTTCGCTCAGCGTTTTACCGTCGACGGCAAGTACGAGCGTATTTCGGAAAACTGCTTACGCGCCTCCGCGAGAGCGTTGCGCGTGCCGCATCGTTTTCGGGCGACGACGATGTCGTCGGCACGGCGTCGCGAGAAATAATATTCCGCAGTCGGCGAAGAACGCGCGAATTGTTACCCATTGGCTCTCTTCTCGTTTCTGGTTACAATGGGTGGAAAAGATAAAGATAAAGATAAAGATTAAAGTTTTATTTTATTTTTATATTAATGTAGACATTGGTTAGGCATTTTAGACGTTTTACATTAATTTAAACATTAGTTTCATGTACAAAAAATTGTCAGATGCGCCTGTAGAAGGACAACTCGTTCAGCAGTTGAAAACTGCGTCTACAACAAATTAGTTCGTCTCTTCTTTGCATACCGATTATCATTCCACAGGCGTCCATAATTTTTAGACAATTATTATTTGGATGGCCATAACGTCAAATCTGTTATATTTATTAGACATAAATCATATGTCGGAGCATCCTAAGCTTTCTTGGCGACGTCTCCATTTTTTCAGCGAATAAAATATGACTAAGAATAAAGCCGAGAGAATTGAAACAAATAAAATATAAGAATAAAACATTCGAATTGAGATCGCAGAATAAAAATCACTGTACCAACGTCATAAGTCTCTGAATTATAAAGAGCGGAAAATGAAGAGTTTCTGTTAATTAAAACTTTACGACAGATAAAATGATAACGAAACGTTATTTTTTGTTTAATATCAAGCGAGTGCTGTATTAATTACTTCCTCAACAATACAATTGCCAAAAGAATGCCAAGCATTATAAATATTCAAAATTTACCTAAAATTTACCCAAAACAAAAGACACACATGCTCTCTCCATAACAATATTACATCCGTATTTTTACATATCATATCACAGAAAGAATGTCTAAAATGTCGGATATCAGTTTATAACATCAGTTTCATTATAGTTTGTTTCGTTTTATTATCTGGGAAAGGGGGGAGGCTGCAACACGATGCAGTAAAAGATCGGTAGAATTCTAAAGAGCTTAATTATAAACGCACCCGATATGTGTATATATTTCCGATATTAAAAAACCCGCAGGAAAAGCTCGCGTGAGCGAAAAAATTTCCAAGGAGAAATTGATTTCAGACTGAATGGAAAATTTGCGGATGACAGTAAAGGATTGAAAATGTTTTAAAAAAGATGGATCCACGGAGAGGCTCCGTTCTGCTTCACTTTTTTCTTTTTTTTTTCGTCATCGCTTACAATTCGGAGTCCATTAATGCTTTGTCAAGGAGAAGATTCATCGAGGAATCAGGATGAGGGGATGAGGCGCGGGTAAGGCACTTTATACGCAACTAAACCGACTATCGCTCCGCCTTAATAAGCTTTTATAGGCCGCAAGCTCGCGCTGAGATTGAAGTGTTAGGCACTTGAGTGCTTAATAGACACCTAAGCCTCAAGTGGTCGGTCGGCGTGAAGAGGCCCTCAGAGTTCTCTTAGATCTTTCGTAGGTCGTTAGATTTTCGGAGTTCCTTACGTATATACGGCAAGTTCGCGTCGGAGATTCTTAGAGTTTTTAAGCCTTCGAGTTCTTCCACGTCCTCGACAAATTCTCTCAGATTTTGCGCGATCTCTCCTGATCCGTGCACTTCCTCTCGCGGTACCGTTGTAAGCTCCCTTCCTCCCCCCTCTCTCTCTATCTTTCTTTCCTTTTCTGAAGCGAATTCTTAATACTGCTTAATACAGCTCGAGGCGTAATAACGTGCCGTTTGAAGCCCGCAGTAGGAATGCATTTTGTCGTTGCGAAAGCGAAACGTTCTGCCGTTCGTTGTTCGAGAGGGAAAA
This sequence comes from Ooceraea biroi, assembly GCF_003672135.1. NCBI lineage: Eukaryota > Metazoa > Arthropoda > Insecta > Hymenoptera > Formicidae > Ooceraea > Ooceraea biroi. The sequence continues at coordinate 10,594,099 of NC_039514.1, read as the reverse complement.
AGAACGTGCAATTTCTGAATCTCATTTTAACCGCGAGATTAGACTTCTTTCTCCCTCTCTCTTTACTTTTTCACCTTAGCTGAAGGCTCAGTCACAGCAGAACGTGAACCCTTTAAAATGAATAAGAAATTTTGCGTCCGGGAAGCTCGAAAATTTAACGAGAGCGAAGAACATAATAGCGTGCCGTTTTGATGAAGCAAAACAATTTCTTCGTGCAACGGTTTTTGTGCAACACCTATCCCTTCCCGTGCCTCTTAATTTAACAATAACGAGACGCATAATGCAGGCGGTATCGGAACAACAAGCTTGTTTGCGTTTTGTAACAATTTTTCCTCTCTCCGCGTCGGTCTGGCACTTCCGCTCCGCCGCGACCAGCCGCGCGAGACCACCCCTGCTCGGTCCCTCTTCTTCCGCCACACCGGTAAGCCGTCGTGCTTTAAACACGGAGGTGGTTCAAATTGAAGGGTGCCTCGGCGAAACAGCGCTAATACCGCATTCCACCCTCGAAAAAGAAGCACTTAGAGTCGCTCGTGCCAGCTCGTGCCACCTTTCACCCCTTTTGCTGCCCGCCCCCTTTCTAATATGCAGTAAAGGGACTTGCGCTCAAACTTCGGGTAGTAATTAATCCTGGAAATTACTCACTTTCGGTGGTGTTGCGCGGTCCGCGGGGATGAGAAGGGGTTTTTCTGTTCCGTTGGAGAAACCGTCCGCTCGCTGAGCGAAAGTCATTCTCGCCATTCGATAAAAATCATCGTCGGATGCACCGCTAGTCAATATTTGAATATTTGTTAATTACAGATTCTCGAGATGATTAATATATATGTATGTTTATATAACAATTGAGCGGTTATCCAAATTCAACAACTAAATTATTACACGTGCGTTCGGTTTAGTCAATAAAGGCAAATGCGGGAAATCGGGATAAATTGTTTGAATCGTTTAACGGTGAATATTTTACATTAACAGTGCAGACTAAAGTAACGGAACATTGAATAATAAAATATCAATAACACATATACTAACGTTCGTGAGAAAATATTATAACATCATAAATCCGCGGATGAATATATAATATATCGACTCTTATTAAAATAATATTTTGATGATTTAAACAAGTTCTACAGGATGTGAAAATTGATTTCGCATACTTACTCGTTTTATTTTCCTATTTCTTAATCTGTCGATTATGTTAAAATAGATTATGCATTTACTATACAATTTCGAAGATGCCTTTGTAACGCAATTTCCATTCTACAACGTGTTTCAAATATGTTTCGCGTATTATTGTATTATGATATCATTAAAATATTACAGTATAATTACACGGTATCATAATATAAGCAAAATGCATTCGCGATACGATCGAAATGCGATCATAATGTAATTACAAAATGATCGTAATTACTGGATGGGATCAATTCATGTCGTTGCTTCTAATGCGATTCAATTGTTAAATTCCGTTGCACTCGGCGGGCCAAATATGTATCGAAATGTACGTTGCCCCGCTATCAAAATTTGATACTGATATATGCCCGAGCGGTTATCACGTGATAGTAACGCTATTTAATTAGAATACGTATATCAAAATTATCAGCGATGTTATCGAGTATTTTCCATACAACTAAGTAATGAATGAGGAATTGTACGAGACATGTGAGTGAGGAAGACTAACATTACGGAATGTAATAATAAATTTAACGTATCGTTAATTAAATGCCGCTAATTAAATTTAATTAAATTTTAATACAGAATAATGAATAAAATTAATCAATTATCGAAACGCTCGGTAACATTCTCAATTTAATGAAGAAAAAAGTGCGCCACGCGCATTATCCGCGCTGTCAAGAATAGACTCTCCGAAAACGTTGAACTACACCGGCCAACCGAAATTACGCGCGCGCGTAAACCGACGTGTTAATTATCGAGAAACGTTATCGATACCGTAAATAGAATTTACACGTCGGGGGCGCGTAATTAGCGTGGGTAATTATAAAACTCGGCAGGGCTGGGAGCACGGGAACCGGGCTGGGCCGGCAGCGGCGCGTACGACAATCCCATTCTATCGCGGCCGCGCATTCGCGGCAAAGAGTGCAATAAAATTCCATTTTCATTCAACTATCTGATTCCGTCTATTGCCCCGACCATGAAATTGGTACGTCCACGCCGACAGGGGGAAGTGCAACGCATGTGCGCGCTCCCCCGTGCCACGGAAGAAACGCGCCCCGAGATTAATGGCCGCGCGGCACGTTAGCGTCGCATCGTGGATAATTAACATACCGTATTTACATAGACATTAGACAAACAGTTGATTAGAAAGATATAGGCGGCTGGCCGGCCACCGTTGGCGTGCCGTTGTAAATACAGCTGGTATTCCAGCAGATAGCCACCGTGATTCATGGTGGACAGCCGGCCACGCGGCGGATCTATAGATCCACCCTCCGATACCGAGACGGAGATCCCGCCGGTACACCCTGTCCGCTCGCTCACCCACCCGTCCCGACGGGGGCCTTCAACCCTCCACCCTTCAGGTGCCGCCGCCGCACGCGAACAGTCCATACGTTTCACCTGGATAAGGCGCGTCCGTAATCTATGGATTACCCCGAAGAAGTTAATGAAGGCGCCCGCCCGCCCTTATACCTCTCCGCGTGCGTGGGAAAGGGGTGAGTTCTGTTACCGAAGGAAGTCGTAATTTTGTCGGAAATTTCGAGAGAAATTATCAGGTCGGGGATCATGAGTCGGTTGGATGAACGAGAAGGAGAGAAGGGTTCTCTCCGACGGACGATTTAGATATTACACGGGGGCACATTTTCCCTCCATTACAGGGAACGACGCGCACCATCCCTGAAAGAAGCACGACGCAGCGTGGAATAATGTTATTCCGAGTATCGGAGTCCGGAGGATTCCGCGACGATACAGACGTTTTCGGACGATTATCATGAATCACGATCATGAACAATTAATTAATGGAAGAACGCTGTCAGGCCCGGCCAGAGTTCCGTTCACTCGATTTCCGGAACGTATTAAGCGCTCGATGAACGGCGATCGGGGTAAGTTTGGAGAGAAGGGGTGCGGGGAAAATGATATCGCTTTCCGATACCGTCGTCAATAAGTATGGACCCGGGGCAAAACAGCAGCTGAAATATTTATGTCGCAAACATACACAGCCACGCATCGACACGCGGCGATCGGTGGTGGGAGTCTTGGCGTCGGGGGTGGCGGTGCATTACGCGGTTATATACGCGCGGCGATTACTCGACGTAAGACACAAATCCGATACTCCATCATGATGCGGCGTGCGGTCGTTCCTGGGGCCATAAAGGAACGTCGCGATAACGTAAATGATGAAAACCAGGATGTACGTGCCGTCGGCGACGAGCACCGCTTCAAGAACGCTCACTCCATCGACGTGCACGCGTGCTTCCGGTGCATCTCTGTTGCGTTTAATCCTGCCGTTCGATTCTCCCCTTCTGACCACACTATCCGCAAGAAGAAACAGGGATCGCGATATCGCGAATTAAGTCCATTTCTCAGCGAGGTTACTTAACGAAAACAGACGAACGTGCGAACGACAGGGCAAACATCGATAACTCGTTTCCGGCGACAAAAGTCGCTTGTTTTTCGGTGTCCGGATGCAGTTGGCCGTTCCATCTATCGCCCTGCACTCTCGGACGCTGCATCCCACTCGACGATGATTTGTATAAACAATTGAATCGTTTGGTTTGCAAGAGACATCAGTCGCAGTTTTTGTCAAATTGAGTTAACAGTGGTTTTCGATACTCCCGGTATCGCGCGGTATCCTCCCAGTATCGCGCTTGAAAAAACACGTGTCCCGTCGTGGCGTGGTCAATTTTGAGAATAATATTAGCGATGGATAAAAAAATTAATAGAAAATATAAAAAAGAGGAAGAAACAATATACACACACACATATATATATATATATATATTGCAGCTTTGCAGCTAGATGCAGCTAAATGCGATTGTTGCAATTGTAGGTAAAAACCACCAAGATATCGTTAACTTTTGCTCTATCAATTTCAAAACTTTCCCCCGGTTGTAGAGAAACCTGGGAGAAATATTTATATTCTGTATCTTTCTCGCTTACACACAGTTATCATTTTTATTTTCCACGAGAGATCATTTTCTCACGGAGCAGCATTGCGTTCGCCTCAAGTCACGCTATTCTCTCGTACGGTATTCGGTCAGATATGTAATTGAGGCCCATACTGAATCACAAGTGGCGGATCAGTCATAAAACATGTCGGGGTGAGCCTCGGGGTGCTCTCAGAGTCCACGACGAGTGATGGGATTCGCCGCAAGTGGGGCGTCTGCATCTACCGTGCAGACCCGACTGTCACGTCGTGATCTACGTCGAAGCCGCTTTCTCACGGTAATATAATATACTTCGAAGATTTTTTCGCGGGAAACGCCGAGTTACGCGTCTGCACTTATCGTATATCTATTCGTTTACGTTGAACGCGATCGAAACGATCGAAATGGAACATATAAGAATCTTGTACAGCGTTTCTGAAGAATAATAGGATTTACGCTTTATCAATATGGATGTATGCAAAAGTTTTAGTAATTTTTTGCACGTTTTCGCTTTTAGATGCATAATATGCAATACAGTTCAGTCATTAAAATACTTGCCCTCGTTTTTTACGATTTTCTGCCGTCTCTCGGGTAAATTTCGAATTCCTTTGCGAAAAAAGTTTTTTTCGTATCTCAGCTTGAAAGTATTATTCACTTAAAAAGTACTGCATCGATTGGAATGATAATCCGAAGGCGCTAAGGCGCGTTGAGTCGCGTGCGAAAAAACTTTTCTGCTTAAATCCGAAATCATTTGTTGAATATGAAAAGCATGTAAATCTTTTCATTGCTCATTGCGTTCACTATTATTTTCGGAAGTTATGCTTATCGTTAAATCATGATATTTTACAGACGTTTTACAAACTTTAATGTCAACTCTTCAAAAACGTAAAAAAGCGAGAATTTATTTGAAGTTGAAATAATAATGTCAGAGTGCTAAAAACAAGAGTAAAACTTTTGCATGTACCTAATAAAAATGGCTCCTATGTGAAAAATCGTTTATTTCTTTCAAAATATGTTCTTCAATAAGATGCAGCGTTGGACACGAACGCATTGCACCTGCATTAATAACTCTCAGGTGAAATCTTGAACGTGTCTGACTACATACTGGCTTTTTCTATTGAGACATTCGAGAGCGAAGAAAAGCCACCGTAGTCAGACATGACTCGCGCGAAAATATCTAAATTAATACTGCTTCAATTTCATTAGTTTTCAGACATACACGGTATATCTGATTGCATGTCATGTCGGCTTTTTCAACTGAGATAGAAGTGAAAAAAGCCGCATCAGCCAAACAGGACGCGCGTAATCTCAATCGCGTTCAAATATTGACAGTTGAATGTAATGATGAAAATGTAATGATTTGTTCTGGTACCGCGGCCCCTGAGGTAGTTACAACCGGTGGCTCCGGTATTTCGAGAGATGACTCTGCAATGCGTAAGTGAGGGAATACCTAAATGGACCCCTGGGAGTTTATCAGTAAGAGAAAGGGGAGAGGGAGTCGAGGAATGGCCGAAGGATGTAACGTGCACGAGTTCCGGTCTGCCATGTTCTCTATTTTGTTAATTCCAGTTATTCACTACCCCCAACGATCCCCTAACATTCTAGCAAACGTGATTCACGCGAAAGAGAAAGATAGAGAGAAAGAGAAAAAGAGAGAGAACGTTGCTGAAGAGAATGGTACGAACAGCTCGTTAAAAAGCACGCTCAATTTGCATATGCATTTCGAAAAATTTTAATTCTCTCTAAAAATCTCATCTTTGAAAAATCATACACACACCCATGCGAATTTCTTTTCGAATTCTGCAAACTCTTTCAGACATCATAGTGGTAGTAGTGGTGAACTAACGAGATTCGACGGGACGAGTTCTCGTCGGTTCGATACTTTTCGCCCGAGGGTAACATCCGTCACCGATGACGCATCGCGCGCGCGTAATTCGTCCTAACGCGCGGATAATCCCGAAACTTTTCCGAGGGAAAATTTCGAGCGCGGTAAAGCAAGCACGGCGCGACAAGAGCTCTCTCGGCCGGAGTGCAGGCACTCGCTCGATTATCGCAACTAGGGCGGCGCGGATAATAAATAATGCGACGCTAATAAACCCGGCCGCGTACACGGCCGCGCGCACGATGCAATTTCACGTGGGAATGCGCTCCTCTTTTTTTTCCGCGCGAGGCAGCGTCGCGACGCGGCGCGGCGCATCGCATTGCTCGTTGTTGCGTGAAACTGTGTTGAGCGGGAAAAGCGATGCCGACTTATGCAAACGACGCGCTTTACGCGCGCGTCGCGTCGCGACGCGCTTAACGGACGCCGTAAAAGTAACACAACGCCGTGCGAAAACCGATCGCGCGCGCGCGCGCCCTGGATTTTTATTACATTATTTAAATATCTCGCGCGGAAGTCAGAGGAATGTTATTTCTGAACATTTTTTTCCATTTAATCACAAACGCGAAAAATTTATGCATTCTTTATTTATTTTTTCAATCTTCGACTGATCCTTCTATTCAGCTGCATGTTTATATTTATTGTTGTAAATCTTGCGTTTGTTTAAACCTTTGTGATTCTATTGTGCGTGTACATACTCGTACACTAGAAATATTATTAAATACATAATGCGTTATATAAAGGTATCGTTATAATTACACTCTTTTCCAGAACCAATTAATATTTATTTACTGGAATTTCTGTGCGCTTCACCAAGGGCCCGCTGTGAAATTCCTTTTACGAGAAATAAAAGCGTAATTGAATAATTTTTCTGTACGAGATATTCCGCAAATTAAGCCGTTATCAATTGCACGGTCGATAATCTATCCGCAAATATTCACAAAATACCGCGACAATTAAAATACTGCATAAAGAGTACGCGATTTTCCCGGGAACAATTTCCATCCTCCCGTTGCTTTTTCGTTATTATTATCTCGTTGAAAAACGTCGCTTTTGCCCGCGTTTATTTTCCCGGAGAAGCGAAATACTTTAAATTTACAGTGAAATTTAATAACTCCCCGAACGCGGAGAGAATTTATATTTTTGTTAATTAATGCGCGCGGCTCGCATATCTAACTCGGCGTCATGCCTGTTTTTCCTTGCTTACTAAAAATTCAACATTCCCGTGCGACGGGGGATGGGTGCATTTTTATCTAATCAACAGGTAACACATTCGAGGAAGCGAGGGAAGACCCGTCAAAAGCAATCCCGTCGAATGCAACCCCCGACGATGCATTGCTACACTGATCGCTCGTCGCGCGAATAAATACCACGCCTTGTCTAATCCCACCGTGAATTTTCGATAATTGATGGTACCACGCGAGTATACACCGAACTCTGGTCGCACCGTGCTCATCCCCGTGGCACGGGTTAATCGATAACGGTATTTATTTACAGACAATTGTCTGTTTAACTGCCGTATATCATTGTTGCACCGTTGTCGTTACATATACTCGCGTTATTTATCGGCATTCCCGCAAACTCTCGCGTGCGAGGACCTCCGAGCAAGAGTACGGGATATGCGAGGGGTGGTTTCTTTCGTAACCCGGTAATTCGCAACAGCGTGGAGAACGTAAGTCCACGGAAATACATCGAGATCCGTACGTTTTCCGTACATTTTCCGTATGCGCGGAACGACAGTCAAACGGAGGGAGTAGCGAAAAAATGCCTTTTACCTTTGCAGGGAGAGAATTCTTTATCTGCCAACGTCTTCGTCGTACATATCGCGTTTCCGTTATGAGAATATTATAGTCTGTGTTTGTCGATGTGTCGGCTACGCGATTCGCACGCATTCCACATGTATCTCAGTCACGAGTCTCGTCGTCTCGTGAATGTGCTTGCAGATTTTAGAACAATGGCAGAAATCTTTCGTTCCTCTAGAAATCTCCTCGGATCCTTTCTCTTTCTCTCTCTCTGTGCCTCTCTTTCGGTTTCTTTCTCGTGAGAATTACGGAATCCCCTAACACATCGCATATAATGCACACTGGTGCATTTGGGATGATGCGGATATGGGGTGCATGCGTGAGTACGTTTGCCTGTGCATGCGTGCGCTCGTCATCCGCCCGCTCGCTCGCTCGCGATCGAGTTTACTCGCATGCGCGCGTTGGCTCGCCGAAATTTAATTTGTCCCGACGCAAAATCTTCTCTCGTCTCCATCTTCTATCCTATTCCTGAAACACGCGCGACTTGTCTCGAGGATAAGCCCTGGGAATCGGGACGAAAGGCGGAAATCGCGAAGAATGCGAATATACGAGACTCTTCAAAGGAAATGAATATACAAAAATGCTCTCGTGCGGGCGTCTGCAAGAGAGAAATCGTGATCATTCGGGAAATATACAATAATGAATAAAGCGAAGAAAAAATGAAGCGATTGATCGTACACGCGAGAGCGCGGGAGAAAGAAAGAGTTACTCTCAACAAGATCTTTTTTTCTCTTTTACACTCAAGAAAATGGGATTTTCAGTGGATAACGCAGAAAGGTGGGAACCATCGAGCGCAGCGAAATGTGCTGCTGCAGGAAAAATATCGATATTAGCGGAGTACCAGGACACTCCTCGTATCCTTGTACTCTGTCCATGGATGTCTCTCTCTCTCTCTCTCTCTTTATTCCCCTTCGCGCTACCTACGCTTGATCGAGGGATGCGCATCCAAGGATGCATTCTCGCTCAAGGCTAATGTACGAACGCACACACGCCCGACGCGTTCGTTCCCCATTTTATTTATTCGTACTTTTATTTCCGAGATAAACTCTCCTCTCTTGCCTTCCGTCCGCGGCGTCTTCCTTCCAGCAGATTTCCGTCTTATTGTGTGTCGCCTCGCGTTTCCCCCGCGATAAGAGAGACGCTCGTGAAAGCGCTCGCAAGACATGGCCGCGTTTCTGTCTGAGAGATTCCGTAAAAAAATACGTTAGCGGAACGATAATAACGGAGGCATAGAAGAGGAAGTGTGAGATCAGAGGACGACAATAATGGAAACGGGTAACGAACGAGATTCAACAATAAATCCTTCGAGTCCGCATTTCGTGCAAAAGTCTAAAATATTGTTGAGGGTGACCGCCCGCGTATATGTGTGCACAAGACTATGTATACGCACGTACGTACGTACGCACGTATGCACTCACGCACTCACTCACGTACAGTCCACCGCATGTTTCCCAATGGTGACCGAACGACTAAGCCGATTATAGCAATCAATATGCCAAAAAATCGCGCGCGAGCACGCCCTTCGGTTAGTGCAAATTCCGCGAACAAATTACGACTCGTTATCGATCTCGGATGCAAAATGACAGGACCACTTGTGCTCTTTTACGACCTGGGAAACTTGAGGTGATCTCAGCTCGACGATACGGATGTATTGTACATGCTTGGTTGATGGACATATATATATATACGTACATCTATGTTGAAACATTGCATGAAAGTAATTTAAAATTCTTTCCGTTGCAAAATTCTTACTCGCGCCGATTAAATCTAATGACGGATTTTCCGACGAATTCGAACGTGTCTGATTTTTCCACTAATCGGAAAATCCAATTCGTCAAGATTGCGCAGTTTATCCGCGAGACCGTGTTGAGAGGGGCCCTTTCGCGTCTTGACACCTTCGTTAAAGCAAAACTCACGTCGTGTCAGATAGTTAGCGCGGCTCATCGTGTGTATATATTAAACAATAGTAATAATAACACATGCAAATGCAACAGGAAACCCGAGCATTCCACTGCGGCAATTCTCTGCCGCAGGGAGAAACGGTTTGTGGGGGTTGGTTTCCGCTTGTTTAACCTTGCCGGATTAATTTGGCCGTTGTCGATGGACCGCTGACTCCTCTCACCCTCTCTCGCCCTCTTCTCTCTCTTTCTCTCGCTTTCTCTTGCTCTCTCTTTTTTCGTTTGTTCGCGAAGATGCGCGCCGAGAATCGCGGTCTTGATTTATGCCGAAATCGGCGCCGTTTATTATCAGGCTCTCTCTCTCCCTTTTCCCCGCTCCCTTTTCCTAACCGAGCGCCCGAGCCATTCTACGGTACTGTTGAATGTGTGCATGCGTGAAATTGGAAACGCAGACAAGCGTCCATGCAAATTTAACCCGTCCGTCTGTCCGCTATTCGGCTCCCTGGCCGACAAAGAAGGAACTTCCGTATCTACCATCCACCCCTCTGTCACTACCCCCTTGTCCTATCTGCTGTCAGTGGTCCGTGCCTCGTCGACGGATACTCGGGAGCAGGGGAACAAGGAAGAGGAAGCCTCGTGGAGGAAGTCCATGCAGGATGGTCCGGGAAATATTAGGGGTTCGTACTTAACAGATGCGAAAAGGGTGGATGACGACATCGAAAAGTGCGCGTGCGCGCGCGCTGCGTTCGTTACAGTATAATAGATTAACTTGATCAATATTTGATTCGGTGTGTGCGAGTATGCCGCATTTATTAATATTTGTTTTACCGATATTTATTTCACGTTTAACACGCGCGCTCGCGCGTTGTGTTTGTCTTCGTGAATGTCTGTTTTGCAATGGAAATTTTGTTAAAGCTACGCTCGCTTTCGAAATTGAGTCACGGGCGCGGTTTCGTCACCCATTTTCCCTCCCGGGGCTCGGTTCAGTCGAAAAGCCTCCTATTTTTGAGCGTTCCCCGGAAATCGGGAAAAACTACCTGCAAATTGAACGAAGGTCAATTGTCAAAGGTTAAATCTTTTCCGCCACAGCAGGTTTCGCATCGCGAAGGGTACCTAATGGTTTTCCCGAACATCGTGCGCTTCTCTTCATTCCCTTCTTCATTTCCGTTGAGTATACCTGAATCTCGATGTATCCCATGCGTGTGTAATGACTAGTACATGGGGGAAGAGGGTGAGTGGCTCATAGATTCGCCTGAAGCGCAATATTCTGCAGGGCTGAACAAAGCGCAGCGCAGTAGCTCGCTGTCAATTGGTAAATGTGGGCAAAGTCATGTAATGGATGCAAATTCTGCCCTTAATAACAGAGCTTAATTAATTTCGTCGGTGTAATCATTGATTGCGCGCCGATCAAATTGCTGGAATAATGCACTTGGTATTCCCAACGGGAGACGGGGGAAGATCCGCGCCGCCAAAAGAAACTTCGGGCATCGATCGATCTCCCTGAGAAAATAATTCGCAAACTGTACTTTTAGCGTGTTCGCGATGGACACCGATCGCTCGCATCGATCATCCCTCTCGTCGAATAACGGTGAAATAATTTTTTACATGAAGTTATACTCTCTGACTACATTGAATCCTCTCATTCACGCTCGTTTTGCCCATGCTCGATTCTCCGACGTGCATTAAATAAATGATTTTTAATGATTCTCGAACGAGCGCCCGCGCCACTCGTCGGCGCAGCATTTTACAACGACAATTACCCTAATTGCACGTAAATAAATCATTCGGTTGCACGAAGGTTGCGCGAATTATTGTCTCGGGTGATTGCAACGGGGGTGCTTTTGGTCCGGCAATTTTCACGCCGCCTTTCGATGCTGGAACAAATTCATCATTTTTAACGCGGCTCGGCCGACGATTATTGTTACGCGATAACGAACGTGAAACTGTACTACCGTTACGATTTCCCGGCGTCATAATTATCCCGATTGACTCGGATCAAGTGATCCTCACTTGCGTGAGGCCGTTGCGTAAAGCTGAATTATTATTCCAGATGGATGCCCTTAGTAAACCGGTCAGTTTGGCCTGCGCACGGTAGGTACACAGTGCCCGCACTAGATTCAATTAAGTCGTGATCAATTCACTCGACAAAAGCGGAACGAGTTGCACACATCCGCTTTAATCCCTTTATACTTCGATCTTTATAACTAGTTTTGTTATTGTTACACGTGCAACGGTAGCATATCAACGTAGGCTCGCTTTCTTTTTCTCTCTCTCTCTCTCTCTCTCTCTCTCTCTCTCTCATTCTCTGTCTCCCTCATCGATCCTTCTTCTCTCTTCGTCTCATCTGTTATTTCGAGCTACGTTATATCGTGAATTTAATATCGTCCACTCGGATGAGTCAAGACTGAACAATTTCGCGTAACAATTTTCTGGCACACACAGGAAATTACTTGTTACGTTCGAGGGTGATTATTATTATGACTAAAGTTTTAGTATCCACCTCGATGAATTTAGGATATATCAATTATTATAAAATTTCGTCCACGTGTCGTTCTCGAGCATCGATGTAATCGTTATCGTTTAATCACCGTTTTAATCGCCGAATGATCAATGAGATATCTGCCTGTTTTTGTTGGTATACCGATACGCATTTGTCATCGTGCTTGTTTCAACTAATCCGTCAGTGATTAGAATTTTCAGGTATTGCATTTAATCGTTACGGTCGTGTCGAATATTCGATACTAATTAATTAGCCACTGTCACCTACCATTAGTGCGTTCGTCATTTACAAAGCCGCCGTCCTTCCGCTCGCGCGTTTTGGAAATTGGTTTCACAAGCGAGCGAATTTTCAATCGCGTTTTAATTCGTCGAATTAATTCTCCGTCAGAATATCCAGGGAGTCATTTTATCTATTTTACCATCCAGCGTTTGATACATGCATGATATGCGTAGTTTAGAATTATGTCGAATTCAACTGGAAATCCTTTAAGTACAGTACAATTACATTTTTATCTTTCTTTTTAATAAGATCGCGCTCATCTTCCACACAGCTCGACACATTTGTCGATTAATTCCGCGCACTGTTCGCGGATATGAAGGAACTAAATTAGAAAATACGACAGAAAGGCAGCCGTGTTTTTGTACGCGGAAAAAATTTAACTAATAAACCGAGTGGCGAGAGCAAACCAGTCGATGTGGTTCTTAGCGCGCGTGACACGCGCCAAAAGTGCATTAGCTACAGGTGCCTTAACGACGCGTGAAACCTTTCTCCAGCTTCATTCTCATCCTCTCTCTCTATTCTTCCCTCTTCTTCTTCTCTTCCTCCTCCTTCTCCTTCTCCACACACAGATATTAAAATCAATACGGTATGCGTTTGACTGGTACACCGTATGCACCGCCATTACCGCATGCACCGGCCGCGTATGCACGATCCAGCACCCGCCGCCTTCCCCACACACGCCCCCACAATCATCCCGTGCCCATCCTCTCTGTGTAACCCTTCCACCCCATCCACCTCCCTTGCGGATGCATACGAGAACTGCAGCTGCAGCTGTAGCGCCTTGCAGTCGACATGGTCGAGGGTGTGAGGCGTGAAACTGCTAAGGGAGGAGGCCAAGTACGACCTGAGGAATTTGACGTTGACTCGAGAGTGGTTTTGGAAGATGACGAAGGGCTCGCGATAATAAATGATCCGATCGCGACTGCTTTTGTCCCGGCTGCTTGAACTGTGGATTTTCAGCTAGTGCGATTTTCAAGATTTATCTGATTTCTTCGCGTCTGCCAGACAACTCTCGCACTGGATTTTTGAATCTCACGATCGAATTCGTGGAATTATTCAGTATCATCGTCTCATTCCCATGAGATAAATCCTTCGTTAAATTGATAAGCTTACTCGGGGCATAATTTAACTTGCCTGAATCCCGAACTGCTACCTTTGCACCACATCGGATTTTTATTTTTGTAAGATCGCGCTTTCCAGGTTTTCGATCCTCGAATTTCCTCGAAGAGTTAGTTGAGGGCTTGGGGTGCATTGCGCGTGTTTCACCCTCAATATTTTTACACGAGAATTATCGCGATCGTAAACTCGCGTGTTTCTTAGAGCAGGGAGTTTTCAGGCGGTCCTGGACACGTTTGATTCGCGGATTATTGCGTTTTCAGGCAGCACGTTAGTTTAGGTGTAGAAGGAGGCTACAAAGATAGAACATAATTTCATACCGAGTTAATCAGACGCTCAGGGAATCTCCGGGGAGACACGCAATGTCAAGGAGGGTTGATGAGGAGGGAGGGTCGGGATCGTAACCCGCGACATCAAATACTGGCCAAGACGTGCCGATGTCGTGTAACAGCTGCTGCTAATCGCCCGTTTAACTCAGCTAATTAGCGGCTTAATTGGCACAATCGCGACTGTTGATAATTATATTGCATCTCGATACCGCGAGATCACAAAGCGCGTTTTTGCAATTCCGAGTTCCTTGACGGGCGCAAGGAACCCTCCCCCGAGGACAGGGCGCTCAGAGTTTTTAATTAATTAATGTTTCAAATCTGCAGTTTTTAAGAACGAGCAAACTCTTTCTCATTTTCAGCCCGCCGTAGATTGATTAGATTTTAAGCGACCGCGTCATTGATTAATTACCGCTTCTTTTCCAGAATATCGGATAAAGCTTTCTGAGGAGTTCGGGGGGAGAGAGGAGGGGATACTTTATTACCGGATAAGCGAATCGCGAAATGTGTCACGTTGACAAAAGATATGAACGTGCCATAAATACGATCGAACTTTCTTTGCGCAATGCAAGTACGTCTCGCCGCTTGTGTGACGCGCGGAAGTTCGTGCTGAATCGCCGAGGATTTCGTGGTCGATGATAGCGGCACAATCGCGAGAACCGTGAATAATTAAAAAGATAGGAGGCTAATGATGCGCCGGGAGCGTGTCAGGGATGAAGGACGTCATACGGTTCACGATGTATCGCGCCACGCCGCGCCGCGCCGACACCTCGTAAAACCTGTGAACATGTTGCCCGGCATCGGTTTTATCGCGCATTCGGACGGTGGATTCACGAGCCGCCATTTAACCGGAATATTATTTCGTCAGGCCGTTTTCCGCCGTGGACGAGAGGGATGGGAATGCAGGGTGGTGCAGAGGCGGACGACTCGAAATTGCTTGCGCGAGAGGGTACGGCCGCAATTAACGGCCAGGATTTACGCCAAAGCGAGCGCGAACCCCGAGACGACGAGAGGGCTGTTTCGCGGCTCTTAAAAACAAAGAATCGAGCGCGGATTAAACGACGTTACGTAAATGAGCTGCCGTCGCACGTCGCACCCCCTATTTACCTTAAGCTGGTGAAATTCGGTGGCTACGAGGGCGGAACATGGTTCCGCAGGAATCTTCTTCGGAATCTTGTGCATCCCTCGAGACGACTCGAGACTTCCGTACTTCATTAGAATCGATTTCGCAGAAACGAGGTGGGGGCGTGAAGCGGAAAGGGTAGAAAGTGTATGTGCGAAGTTGCAGGGGATTTGCAGGCGAATGCGATTTGTTGCGTTCGCGGATCGCGAGACACGCCACTACTCACCCCACGTTTCTATCTGTTTTACGACGCGCGCAATAATCGCGCGTATAACTGCGACTCGCAATTAATCACGCCACGGGTCGCATAATCTAATACAGAAATTGCACGTGCAACATGTCGCGGTAATATGCCGGCAATTGATCGAGCGAAATGGGACACGCTCCAATTCGTACGGACGCCGAGTGTTCGGGCGTAAATTTAAATCCGGCGATACGCGCGCAACAAGGGTGCGATCCCGCGCAAACTTTATTTTGCATTGTTACCGTATTACGTCATATGAAGAAGCGTATAAGACACGTAAAATATAGTTGTAAGAAACGGCACTAATTTATAAATCGCGCTAAATAGCAAATTCGCGATCCGCTTCGGCGATCTGTCCGCGTCAGCGTAAATTGGACTGACAGACGGACGGACGGACGGATGGATGGACGGATGGAATTTGCTCTGATTAGCGTTGCATCGGCGGAAAACTCGATCTCACCGGGTCGCACGAAAAGCTCGCCCTCCCACTCGACTTTTCTTTTGCGTAATGAAACGTCAATCGCGGGGAGCGAGCGTTATTAATGTAAAACGCGAGAGCGAGCGGAAAGACGAGGAAAAGAGAAGCGGATGGTAGAGGCGCGCAAAGAAGAAACGAACGAACGGACGAAGGGAGGAGAAGAGGGCTGGCTTTGCCTTGTCGGTGCCTTGTTAACTCGTGATTGCTGCTCGTCAATTTTAATTACGTGCTTTTAACGGCAGCAGGGATCTCGGAATCTCGATTCTTCTCACGGAGAGAACTTTTCATCGAGAGACGCGGCACTTCGCGGCCGATTTCAGAAATCACGATGCCCGAAGCCGCAGAATCGCGCGTCGCTTCTGTCAAACGGTTAATTGACCCTGCGGTGAGGACCCGGGGATAAAAAATGAAAGAGAGAGACAGAGAGAAAGAGAAAGGGGGTGAAAACGATGATAAATTGGAATTAATGATTGAACAGCACAATCGTAACTAATTGGCGATTACAAATATTTTCGCAGCACAAGTTGCCAGCGCGATTATGAAATTACTCGGCAATTTATTAAACGTAAATTTGTTTAATCGTCATTGAGTTTTCGTAATTTGTTTATCATGAAATTATATTGAAGTTCATCAAATATGTGGGGAGAGAGCGTGTACGTCGAATATTAAGAGCGCACTTAAATACGATGGACGAATAACAATAATTCGCCGAGTGTCCCGGAATTTTGGCCGAATGATTCTGTGCGACTCGCGCGGCTTTTCCCATTTGCGGGTGTTTCAACAGAAAAAGCCGGAATACAGTCAGACATGTCTGAAAAATAACTGGATCGACGCAGTACAAGAGCGAACGCTGTCGCGCGAGTCCTGTCTGACTGGATCGGCTTTTTTCACTCTTAAGTGTCTCAGTAGAAAAAGTTGGCATGTGAGCAGGCAGTATATATTTGAAAATTAACAATGGAATTAATGGAGTATTAATTGAAATATTGCCGTGTGTGTGTGAATCCCGCCTGAACTGGACCGGAAAAGCTTTTTTTCACTTGCAAATGTCTCAGTAGAAAAAGCCAGTATGTAGTCAGATGTCATAACGCAATGAATGGATTACATAAGAGATCGGAGGTCTAGTATAGTCGAATGCAACGCTGTATTGATGCCAAAGAGATGTATTGGGTCAGTCAGAAAGTTCGGTTCAATTTTTGCGACAAATTTTATTTTATTGTATTCAGTAGAAACAAATTATTCATCAATTAAGTATTCATTATTGTTGTCTCTGACATTATCAACATTGTTATCTGTATTACATGTAAATTGATTTGAAAAATTAAAAATTGAATCAAACTTTTTGAGCGATGCAGTACTTCAAATAAAATAAATGTTTTAATTGATCTAGCGTTGATTCTGTGATTTTTCAGACGCGCGTACGATTGCTTCTAACAAACATTTACTTCGGGACATCCTGTGCGAAACTACTTTCAGTATTTTGGCAACATTTCGACGCTCGTCAATCTCTAAACGATTCCGCTATAACCATTCTGGATTACCGTAGGTGGGACTTGATATTGCGCTTCCGGGGTTGTTTCCCCCTTCCCGCGCCTTTCCCTGTTCGCCTGTAGTGTGTGGCGATTTGTCGCAGCCAAATGCAATTGTCCCCCCATTTCTTCGATAATTGCAAAATCGGCCGAAACTCCCTAAAGCGGAATGATGGACGGTCCACAGGAAAAAATTCGAACGTTTCGTCGATTAGTTCGTCGTAATTTCCCGCGGAATTTAATTTTCAAATTTTTGGCTAAGGTATTTTTATGGTTCTACCGCGTACGTAACGTATTTGTAATTTTCTACATTGCATTACTCAATTATGATCCTTCCTCGACAAAAACAGATAGCTCGCACGACGTTTCGCTTTTTTTGTCATTATCAATCATCGAGAAAAAATATTAACAATTTTCATCCGTATTAATCCATATCAACTTTGCTATCTCGCTATACAGGATCTACAAAATCACGAAAGTTTGCGATCACGTTCGATCCGCGCGAAGATTCGCTCGCGGAGTGTCGTATACTTAAATTCCACAGGCTGGCAACAATAAAGAAACAAAAGGAAACAAAAGAACATTCGTCCGCTAATGCACTCATTAGCATTTGCACTGATTTATCAGGAGCAAATGATCGATCGATCGTGCGAAGCGCTTGTTGGCAGCGACGACGTCGTTCACGACGACGACGACCGCGTTCCGGCGAGCGAACGAGCAGGCGGGCGTTTTATCGATCGGCAAGCGGGGAGCGGGAGATTTACGCGTGCATGCCAGCCGTGCCTCCAACGAACATATGTCATGTTATTTACGAGCCGGGCATTACTCTCTGCCCGATTTACTATATTTTACGTTACGTGGACGGACTCGCGATTCTTTCGGATCGGGGGCCCGGACGCCGGTCACGTCGCGCGAGTGCGTACCCCGCGCCGCGACGTCGTCGTCGTCGTTGCGACCGATACTCGCTTTAATTGCGACGCGCTCTCCTTGCGCGAGGGAGCGTGATGGAGGCCCCCCGTTTCGGACAGGATCCTATCCGTAATCCTTGCATGTCGAGGGTCACCGGCACAATTACGGGTTACGGAAGTTCCCCCTCACGTCGCGATAATCGCGAGATCGACTCGGGATTCTCGACACGCTCGTGGCAAGCCTGCAGCCGCAAGAATCGAGGACCGTACAAGTTTCACGTATCTCCAATTTTCTAAATCTCTAATCGGATTATTCTTCGAGTTCCCCGTAATTGTCCAATTTTTCTTTTCAATTCTATAAATTTTTATTCTTTAATGGTGTGCACTTAAAATTTTTTAGTTTCTAAACGTTGAGTCTTTTGCCTTCTCGATTCGAGGATCGAAGCTCCTTTTGACGTAACGATTGCGGGGTACATACGCGTCGAAGCGCGGAAAATAGATGCGCCCGGATCGCCGATCACGGCAGCCCTTTTGTACGTCGGGCATTAAGGATCGCTCGATCATGATCCCGATACTTGGAAGTCGAAATGGGAATCTCGAGGTGCCTAATGGCAGCCCATTCGGGGGTCAGTGTCGTAGCGGGGGATTTATGCCCTCATATTTCGGGGGTGGTGTCGCGCGCCGTTTTCGGCAACGTCACTGGCTGCCTTTCAATCAGCTGACGCGCAATTCGGACGCCTGATCCCCCGCATTTTTACCCGTTTCAAGGGGTATAATGCATCGCTCGATTTCCACCGGCGGCGAATGGCGAACGGCGTCGTGAAGGATCCCGTGAAACCACCCATTTTTCGAAACTCCACCGTAATTCTCCTCTTAAGATACAAAATGGCTCTTTCCACGAGCTTCAAGCATCCGCGCCGCCGGGAAATTACGCGCGTTCGGGCGTTCGCCTTCCTGATCCGTCTACACCTGCGAGCGAGAATTTCTTCTTTCGCCGTAATTCGAAATGGATTTTAAAAACATCTTGCACGTGGAAACGTTGAATCAGCAATTTTTTTCTTTTCTTTTTCTTTAGCAACACGTAAGAACGCGAGAGATAAGCTCCTCACGGAATCCCGAATGAAAATCTCTCACTGAAACGGTGTCGCGCTTTGAAAGAACCAGAATAATAAGGAGAATTGCATCTCAGTGTCCGAGCTTACCGTTAAATATTGACATACTCTAAAATATCGTAATCTTCCTCTCGAGATCTCGAAAATCTTACGCGTGACACGGAGGACGCTGAATGGTTTTTCCAGTAACTCGTTCTCGCTGTTAATGACAAATTTTATTCGAAAGGTTGCGATTGCCCGTTTTCATTTCATCTCAACCGGCTGGATCCCGTGAAGGTTTACAAATCTCCGCAAGTACCGGAGTTTATTGGCATGTCGGCCGGATGCATTTTCACAGAGTGTAAAGTGCCCGGCCGGCAACTTCCTCCTGTTCCCATTTCCCGCCACCTCGCGTCTGCCTGCGACAAGAACGGATGTGCAGCCGTTTGAAGTCGCGTTACACTAAATAACGCTTGTATTGCAAACTAAATAAAAGTATTTCCTGTAACGGCGAACAAATCGGGCCGGTTCCGCTACTTAAAAGCGCGCGTGGAAGTTCGACGCTTGCGAGAACGCGATTAAAAAGTGATTTCCAATGAAAGGCGGGCAAGCGAGTGAAGGAGGGCGGGCGGGCGGGAGGACAGGAACGGAGAGGACACGGGGTGAACGTGGGGCGGGCGGCACTGTGTGCGGTGGTGTTTTTATTTCACGGGAAATTTAACTTTAGGACTGGCGAGCCGGGGAGAAATTGCGATGGACAGGGCGAGTTCGGTATTGGATTACGACGGAATGATTGCGCTCTTAATTAAAAGGGGTGGGCGCGGGCGAGGAGGGACGGCCGCCGGTGCCCGTTCCGTGTTTCCGCTAAAGGGATTAACTTACCAAATCGGAGTTATGGCCTCATTGTCAGTCGCGATCATAAAGCAGATAGACGTTAAATGCAAGTCTCTTCCCTTCACCCTCACCTCCTTCACCTCCATTGCCGAGGCTGCATCTTCGATTCAACTTCGGATCGATCGATCAGCGCCGGTTTTCGCGATTGCCCGCGCGGTGCTCAACGCGTCAGCGTTTTACTTTCGCATATCCGTCTATGCCGCCACCGCTGCGGCTTCACGTAGATGCATCCAATTTGCAATTTTGATTCTTAGATGCAAGAGTTTCGACGGCCGGAAACTGCGCACGATCACAGCTCATTGTCAGCCTCGAGGCAGACGTTGACGCGAACTTCCGCGGCGAGTTTTCACCTCAAAATCCGACTTCCGGACGGATTGATCGATCGGTGGGTTTACGACCTTTCGATCTCGATATTGCTTCCCATGTGTAAACGGCGTTTCTTCTCCCGTTGTCGTTCCTTTTAAGAATCGCGTTCGCGTCGATTAACATGTCGGCAATCATCGGGTCGTTCAATTATCCCGCGCGTTTATTACTTCGCGCGGCGCTTGAGATTTGCGGTTCCCGTGCTTCTTTTACATCTCGCGTCATTGGTAAAAATTGCAACGACACTGAACCTATCCCGCACGGTTGATATTGCTCCGCGCGGTTTATGGTTTTATTAATGTTCTTATTTATATTCATCCCCCGCGGGGGAGGCGTGGTTCGTGTAACGTGCAACGACGGAACGCGCCACCCTTCTTCATCCACGTCCTAATGAAAAGCGTATGAGTCGCGCGGTGTAACCGTCGCGTCGCGCCGCGCCGCGCGACTCCGTCCCCTTCAGAAACGATTTGCTAATCTCATAAGTACTTCATATAACGAAGAACTGGATATGACGGTAATTAAACTACTTGCGCTGCGCGCTGTTGAACGGCTGCTGTGCGAGACGCCCCATCCGTACTTTCCACTCTTAGCCTTTGCCATTCGTAACGTAAGCGTATTATCATCCTGATGAAAAAACTGTACAACCCCTTCTCGAAACTCCGCGGAAAGTTATTTTCCTGAAATCGCAGATATTTTAGTGACGTAGCGTAAACGATACGAATGCAGTAGTCCGCAGTGGCCTACAAATAAGGGCAGTTCCCTTAATTGATGCCCATCTTGTTTTTTTATCGCGGGGCGCGTTAAAATTACGCTCCCCCCGCGTGCATCGTTACGCCACCAAGTTCCAGCGCCGTGCCGTCGTAAAGGGCGGATAGGGCCGGCGAGATAACAGGCGTACAAAAAAATGCAAATTTCTGGCGGGATAAAGTGACGCGACATGACTGCGCGAGGCAGCCGGGGGAAGGGGGTGGAAAAGATCCGGCGCGTAATTCAGGCGAATCTTGTTTAAACCTCGCTTCCGTCTCCTCTCGATTTCCCCGGTCCCCCGGTTAGTCGAGCGCGATTCCCCCGAGGATGCGATTGAGCTGGCCGTGGGATCGATCAAGTCTTGATTCGAGAATAATCCGTACAAATAAACGAGAAATTGACCCTTTATCACATTGCGTGCGCCGGGGCCCGAGAACGCTCGCCCTCGATCTCTCCTTCTCATTCCAAAATGTAATAAAAGTTATTATACACGGCTGCATGCTCGACGTATCTATTCTTAATCTGAGAATGTACATAACGCGGACGCGCAATTTCGGCGAAACTCGAATTAAATCAGATCGCGATCCATCGCCGCTTCTCGTTAATGGGGTACGCGGGGTCCCCATGATTTATTCGTTCCTTTTCCGAATTTGGGAGCCATTCTCTCCCTCGGAGGACAGGCTGCGAGGGAATTTAAAAGGCACGACCGTATTCTCCATTCCGTGCACGATATTATCTGCCGCGATTTATTTATGGGAACCATAAGTATGTCCGAGTTTTGTTAGAATATTCCGCGCGCGTCCCTTCGTAAATATTTAATAATGGCGTATCGAGCCAAAAAATCTCAGACACTTATGATTCGTAAAATTCGCGAATACTTTCTTCAGGAGTAAATAATTCCGTATCGGCTGCGGCGGCGGCAGCCATGTAAACTTTATGCTTCTCCCTGGGCGGCCATGTTGTCGGACACGTAAAATCCGCTGCTTTGTGTTTCCACCCTGTACCAGGATTTCCGCCGGAAATAAGGAAACGAAATTCGCGTTGTCTGCGCTGACTTTATATTTCGCCCTCGAGCACGCGTTGCACCACGTAACATTCCGTAACTGCGCTTTAATACTGTTCATTGATAATACAATAATAATAATCCGCAAATTGAGCAAAGTTGCTCAACTTACTGAAGTTAAATAACGAATAAAATAATAATAAGCTTGTTCACGATACGTGATAAAAATTTATTAATTTTTACCGGTAAGAGAATATTCATATAAAGTGTAACAGTTTAATTTATATTTTATACTTTATAATTAATTAATTATCGATTAACTGTAATCAAATAATGAATAGCTGATTTATTTAAAAAAAGATGTATGACATTAACGTAATAAATTAACGTTCCGGTAAAGGATTAATAAGGATCAGTTTGATAAGGGTTAATAGTTTGATGCGGGTGGTTTTGATAAGGGTCAACCCGCAATTGATCCGCGAGGGGATAAAGACGCGAGCTCGAGTTTGCGCTGAAATCGCGCGTTTGCGCGATATTCGCGATTTGTTTGGAACTTTTCGCGCGATTGACGTAACGGCGGCGCGTTACGCGCTCGAACAAACGTTGGAAAGTGCGCGCGCTCGCAGCGGCGCTGCAGAACTTCCGAGTTAATATGACGCGCCGCTAATTTGTTAACAACAAACGGGGTAATGCATAATAGACTTCCCCTTGTAATTTGCCAGTCGAGTAAAGCTTGTAATTAACTTTAATTAATTTTATTTAGCTTGTTCAACTAATTTTAAGTAACTACAACGCCCGAACCGTTTGCGAGCGCAATTTGCAATATTTGCAAAAGCGATCGAACGGAGTAATTGTAATCCGGTGCGGCGCGCCCGGATACGTGATCAAAACGCAAAATTGATTCTAATCCGATAGCGATTACTCACTTCGCGTTTTCTTCAAACTTCTCTCTATCATTTTTATTCCTGTTATTTTATCGTAAGCATCGTTGTTGTAATAATTTTAATTATCGCGTTAGCGCGCCCATTGTTACCGTTATCTGGCCGGCTGCAGTTTAAGTCATAGGCGAACGCATATTATTATTGCCTGGTCATACATTTGCCGCGATAAGTCTCTTTTCAACAATAGGAACATTATTGCCGTCGCGGCAGATAATTACGAGAAATAATGGCAGCGCGCCTTTGCGGTACATTCATTAGATTAGAATCTGACCTCCGCGCGCAACCGCGCGCCCAAGAAATTACGGCAGGGATCAAGCAGCCGGATTATCAAGCGACCAGTTTCGGGTCACCCGGTATATAACTTTGCGCGAGGTATTCCTCAAACGTCCGTTGTGTCGCTATTGTTATCGAGAACAAAAAGCGCGTTCAAAGAAGAAAATGCAATTATTTCGCGTAATGCAATCTTGTGATGAGATGAAAACGTTTTTCTCTTTTTTTTATTGTGTTACATGGTACACAAGATGTTTCGTAATGAGCAGGAAATATTTTTGACGATTCGTTTTATAAAGAACTTTTTGAGGATAGGATATCCGATGAGAGGAAGAGAAAGAAAAAGAGAGACAGAAATTGAGAAAGGGAACGCGCATCCGCTTTTTTATGAATGATTTACATGAAATTTGTTACATGGCAAAATTGAGGCAAGAGGCAAAATTGAGTAAAATTTAAGTAAATTAATAGTTTTAGACAATTATATCTAGTTTTATTTCTTGTCTTTCTTACTATCCACAAAAGTCGATATATTAGATAGCTGGTGCATTAGTAAAACTTTGATCTCGCGTAATTGGACAAGTGTGTAATGGTGTAATGGTACCGTATTGCCTCGTGGATCGTACAATTATGTAATTATTAATATTATTATTATTATTATTATTAATAATTGGGAGCCGTGTTGATCATGCGTTAAGTAATTTTATTACATTTTTCTATTTCGCCGGCGGTGATAATCAGCCGTCGTTATTGTTATTAATAATGATTCGCTTTTTTCTTGCATACTGAATTGCTCCACAAATAATCATTCCATATTCATTTTCGTCATTATTAATTAATAATTAATTTGTAACGAGGTATATATACGTATATATGCATAATATATAATACATATGTATGTGAATAATCGGTACGCGATTAACATGTATAATGGCAGGCGAATAAAATCTTAAAACGCGCGTCGCTCCACAGAAAATCAATTAACTCTCTTCCTCCCCTTGTCATCTTTCACATATTGTCCGTAATTATTTTTAAAAGGTCTGAAACGAGATCTCTTCTTTCTCATTCTCTCTCTTTTTCTCAGTGATTTGCGGAGATAATCGCGCCCGATAAGCTCAGCTTCCGTTCCCGCGGCACGGAAGTTGGAATTATTTGGTGTGACGATTTGGCACTCGGCGAGAAAATTAGAAGGAAAAGTGAACTCGTCCACTCTCGTGCCTTCCCCCAACTCCTTCTTTCGCCGAAAATTCCGTTATTTCCGGATTAAAACTTTATCGCTTACGCACGGAACCGCCGTCGAGCTTGCGAGCTTGCGAGCTTTCTCGCTCTTACAGAATTTTAAATCGATGTTCATCTGTAAAACGACGAATCGTTGAATCATTTGTCGCGATGTTTATGGTACATCTTTATTGAGAATGCGATTTTTGTATCAGCGAAAAGTGCGCGGTATCCCACATCGCTCCTGCGTTTTCCGACAGTTTGCCGCTTGCGAGCAGGGGGATTAGAAACGGATATCCGAGCATGATTTGTTATTCCTTTAAGCGTCGGATCTGCCTATCACCCTGCGTTTCGGTGTTACGTCATGAAAATGCAAATATTGTTGCGCCGTGGAAATCTAAACGCTATTCTCTTTGAACGAGCGAGCCATTCGCCGGGGATTAGTCGGTCGGATGGAGGAAGATAAATGTAAGATTCGCATGTGATGCTTCGGGGAGCGTTCATTACGTGACAGCGTAACGTACCGGGCGGCCCGTAGACAACGCTACGCATGACCGATGACCGCGGTTTATCCATCTGACCATCGCAAAAAAAGGAAGCAACTACAACAGGAACTTGATACTTTCCACGAAATCAATGCTCATGCGATCCACTTTCGAGATTTCACTTTTGAGTTTCATAATTTTCCTAATACCTGAAATTCTATTTTTACCCAAAAATCTATTTTTACTTGATTTTTTCCCCTCGTCGTCTCAGTCTTTAATCTCTCGAATTCGTATTTTTTCCCGCTTACTCCCTTCCATCCCTTGGAGTTTTCGTCGGACGATTAAATTCGAGAGGATCCGCGAGCGAGTGATCTACGAACGGGAGGAGGTTCCTTCTTATCGTCGGCCAGATATATTGGCTTCCGGTTCGCGTTACGTGCGATCCGGGACCTCATATAGTAGGCGTGTCGCGTAATTAAGCCGCTAGAGATTTGCATACGATCCGCCTTGTAAACGCGCGTGAAGAAGAACCATCTCTCCCACCGGCCGAACGTGGGGTGGAAGGATTGCTGAGGGCTTGTGTGCTTCCTTCTCACCCCCGTTCCCTTGCCCGGCGGTCTGGCGAGAGCCAGATTCTGACGCGAATAGATACTGCTTTTTGCATGCGTCTTATCCGAACGCGATCTAAGACGCCCGTGTCTGCATTGCAAATAGGCGAAATTGAAGAAATCCGTTTTATCATCAACGACGGGAAAAGCGGGCAGATTGCCGCGTGTCAGCTCGCGGTGAATTGAATTCCCGGTAATATTTATCATGCGCCCGCCCGTATCGTTTCCCTTGTCCCGCTTTTCTTCTTGCCACGGGTCGTTAATTAATGCACGCGTCTGAAATTATAAGAGAGATTGGTTACCGCGATCGATGGCATTAGATGGACAGCTGGCGAACGCCGGGGAACATTATATCCGCCGCAAGGGATTTCTGGAATGATTCGCGACGCGACTTTTGACTCTATGATAAAATTTTTCGGAGGGTAACGAGCCGTGAAACAATTCCGCCAAAGCATTTTGCACTGCTTTAGCAGACTCCTCTCTAAATCTTTCGCTATTTGTTTTTGCGTCTCTATATTTAACGAGCACTAACCGGGAGTGTTCACGGTCTGAGATCCGGCCGCGAATTGTCGTAGAAATAAACGCAACTGTAACACGAATCGCCCGATGCGATTGCACACGCATTGCATTTAATATTTCGCGGGGAAACTCGATAGCTCGTTGCACCCACGATTCCAATCTCGCGGTTCGATTAAAACGACCGCGTAACCTTTTTATCAAAATCGTGAATATATCTCTCTCTTTCTGTTCTCCCTCTCTCTCTCTTTCCCTCCCCTCTCTTTCTCCCTCTTGTGTTCACACTTTGCAATTCCGCGTGGAATTACCGCTCGCTTTATAGCTCTCTGTCGAAAATATCACGCGCGTTTACACAGCCACACAAGGCTACCCGCGCGAGCTCGTGCGCGCGAAGCCGGGACAAAATTGACTGACTCGACCTTAATTCCCGTGTTTCGAATATACACATACTTGCGATAATGCAGGGAAAATAAAGTCGACCGATGCTGGATATAATAATAAAAATGTCACGTAACGGAGAAACATGTCAAGAGGATGAGAGGGCAAAGGAAGAAGAGAGAGAGAGAGAGAGATAGAAAATGAAAGAGAGGAGAAGATCAGCGTGGATGCGCGCAGCGCAATGCGTTACATTGGCCGCAAGCTACGCGCGGTTTCGTCTTCATCGGCTAAAGTGCACCCTACTTTATTTTATCCGACGCCATATACCGCCGACTTATAGGCATGTAACGCAAGACAACCCTTGATCCTCCCGCCCTTCCTCTCTACTCGCCCCCTTGCCCGTCAGTCTTCTCCTGCTCCCCTGCCCGATCCTACACTAAAAATGCGCTGTAAAGCCGCGTAAAAACTTACTCCCCGAAGGCATCGATATGCCAAGTGCATCGCGATGAAAGTGCACTCACGTGATGTAAAGGTCCGACGCGCCCGACGCGTTTATCTTTTTTAATAACGCGAAGTGCACGCTCGCGCGCGCTTAATCGGCATTCGAGTTAGGGCGCGAATTGTCCCGCGCACAGCGACAACGTCACTCGATGTCCAAATTTCTTTTCTTCGAACATCAGGACACGGAGAGTCCCCGCTTGTTCAACCTGGAGACGGATCCCGCGCTGTTGCAAGAGATCGATCGCCTGACTCGCCCGATACGATCCCGTTTTCGTTCGAATTCGCGAATAGCGATCGAGAGAGGGAGAGAGAAGGAGGGGGAAGCTCTATTTAATCTTCCCTTTTAATATCCCTCGCAATTTCGAAGCTAATAAAAAAAACAGTTTTATCGTTGTAGCGCGTAGCTCTATTTCGTAGAATCGTTTTTCAGCAGCGATGGAAAAGTTATGTTTTCGGATTCGGTTACATTTGTGCGGTATTCCAAATGTTTTGAATTTATAGGTTGTCGAATTCTCTCTCACTCTTTTCTCTCTCTCTCTTTCTCTCTCTTGTCAGCATCATTGGCTGTCAGTTGCAAATACTCTACGGCAAACGCGAAACTGAATTCTTCCTGAAATAGTTATCGAGTGGTGAATGAAGA
This sequence comes from Ooceraea biroi, assembly GCF_003672135.1. Classification (NCBI taxonomy): domain Eukaryota; kingdom Metazoa; phylum Arthropoda; class Insecta; order Hymenoptera; family Formicidae; genus Ooceraea; species Ooceraea biroi. The sequence continues at coordinate 10,566,277 of NC_039514.1, read as the reverse complement.
AACTTAGATTTAATTTGCCACGAGTATTCTCATGAAAAGCATCGCTTTTAAAATGCATTAAAAGCGAACAGGCGCTTTTATGCTAGCTTAACTACACATTAATATGCATTTTATCATGTGTTTAACGCACAACTTTGTACCTTGTGTTTCAGACAACGGTAAGTGAGCGATGTGCTGGCGACGACGCAATTAATCGAAGCGGCTCCCGTCTCGAGGAGTGACTCCAAGATTAAAATTAGCCCCGAAATTCGAAGCTCGGAGCACGAGCGAGGGGCGTGTGTAAGTGCCAAGAACGTGTTTAATATCGCGTGTTTAATGGACGCTCTTTTACGAGTCCTTAATGTGCGTGCGTCAAAGTGCGTGCGCGACGCGCGATGGTCCGCGAGCAATTTTATTTATCTCTCGGATCCGCCACCCTTTAATCACTCCTCCTGCAGTAATTTCGACCCCTGCACGTCCTCTCCCTTCGCGGCGGACTTTTACTTTTTATTTTCCGTGTATTTAGCAGAGAACTTTAATTAATGCACGATCTTTCGTCGCCAACGCGCGTTCTCTGGCCGGCGTTATTCCGCGCGTTCTATTCTCGACGCTCCGAATATCGCGCGGCGTGGATCTCACACGCGCGTGCAAACGCGCTTTTCTATTTTCGTTTCTGGTCTTTTTCATCTTGCTGCTACCACTCGGAATGCGGAAGTAGAGTTTTGTTAATCTGATTAATATTAAGTCGTGAGATTATGGAGAATATATTAATATTCTATTAATGGAAATTAATGCGATATTTAATATTCTGACGTCATCTACGAGGTGTGTACACTAAATAATCATGTTTAGCTATAATTAACGGATTACACGCGTGTTTGCTTTTGAGATTGCTTGATCTTCGGTTTCGTTTGATCATTGGTGTTTCCTTCTTTATATTGCAGCTTCATTATTCATCATTATCATGTAACGCTACCAGAAAGACGTAATCGCGGAGAGGCGCGATCAGTGTTCTTCGGTACAATGCGGAACGCTACAAAACGGCGCGCTTTGAGCGTGACTTCGGTTCGATTTACGGAACGCCGAGTATAGGCTGTCGTGAGTTAATTTAAAGTCGGCGCTTATTACGTACTTCGCTGTAATTAACTTGTTTAATTATACGACGGAATGCTTCAGTTTCCGCGATGGCGCGAAGTTTCGCGCACGATGCGTCATTAAGAGGCCGCGCCTCGAATCTTATTTTGCACTTCGTCTCAGAGTAGGATCGCTATTTTTGCACCGTTCGTCATTTTTACACAGCGCGCGCCAAGCCGTATTTTATCCTAATAAATATCTATTTATCTAGCGCGCTTCGGTATCTTTGAAACTCTCTTGACGAATTTCTCTTTATTATCGGAATTTCGCGTTTCAAACGTAGCTTCGAATTTTCTATATTTCTAAACAGTGCAAATTGCCGAGTTTCTTCATGACCACTGAACAGATCCGAGACGATCGGGTTTTGTCCGGATAACGACTTTCCGGTAAATTAGAATCGATAAACTATCGATATATACCACTTCCGGAATCTGCTAACGATCTTTTTGTCGGGCGCGAAGTGCCCGTCGCAAAAACGCGATCACCGGCACGTCGCATTGAAAGTTTAATTATGCGAACGCGATGAAAAATCGCTCGGCAACCACGACGAGAGGCGTCGTAATCGCGAAAGGGGTGGAACCACTTAATGCTCAGCGAATTTTTCCGCGTAATCGAACGAGGAGCCATAATGAGACGCAAACGTATGCTCGCGTGTCGTTTCGTCGCGATTTCTCTGCGCGACATTCTGTCACAAATTATGTATCTTTCCCAACTTACTCGTTTGATGAAAGATCCACGCGAATGAAGCTCTCCGAGGAACTCTCGAAGCTTCCGCCGAGTCAAGAGACCGTCGCTCGAATTCAAAACGTGTGGCCTCTTTTCTGCTTTTCTTTCGTACCTCCGAGCACCCGCGGAATTTTCTTTCCCTCGCGAGATGTCTCGGGACTCATTCGCCCGTGTTCGAAATAGGATGCGAGGGGATGGCGCGTGCGCGCGCGCGCGCGCGCCTGCTTCTCCAGCTTAAATCAACATCATCAGGCACGAGGTAGATCGATGTAATTGCCGGCGCAGCGATTTAATGGTCCACTCCTCGACCTGCCGACCCCTGCACCCTTCCATCCCTCTGTTCCGTCTTCGTCTTATCCTCCTCGCTCACCCTCCTTCGTTTCCGCTTACACTCGATAAAGCCTGCTTTGCAGCTCGCAACGCTGGTCAGCCGGCGCTTCCTCACGAAAATTGAGAGTGCAATTTGTAAGCTACCTTACCCCCCCTCCCCCGTCTTCTTCCCTTGCTGCTCCTTCCTACATTCAACCTGATCCCCCCTCCGATATTAACTCCGATCGATGCAGTGCGCGGGGGAAGCATTGTACCCTCTCCCGCTGCTGCTTCTCCTCGGCACGTTGCGATGTTTCGCGTTCGGATAATGACGGCACGCCGCCGTCTTCGTGCGGCGATTTCGTGCGGAAAGGAAGTGCCGGAAGTTCGCGGATGGGTGAAATTTTTAACCGGGCAGTCTCAGATTACGGGGCTGCCAGTACAAGGTGCTCCAAAAAAAGGGGAATCTTCCGCGTTCGTTAGTGATCCGAGCGAGCGAGGCCGATTCAATTGATGTCACGCGAATCACTAAAACACACACAAAAAAAGAGCAGATCTTTTACAATCTGTCCATTGTGCCCTGCAACAACATTTGGAACATGGAAGCTCCTCGAGTAGGTCGGCGCACTTTCGAGCGGCGCGTCGACGACACTTGACACAGTCGAGCATTCAATCGAACGCGAACAAACGCGCGTAAAAAATCGTCGATGTTCGAACGCATCACTGCACGTGCCCCCTCCTTCTTTTACCTATAAAAAATTGTTCATTCGATCGGGGTATTTCTCCTCTCTCTTTTTTTTTTCAATAATTTCATCGACGGGCGTTCCCGCGTTCGGTGGGCGTGCACGCGTCCGCATGCGGCGCGGATATGTAGTTAATACATTTTGAATATTTTTCGTTGTGGAATTCTCTACAACATTGGGAGGTCGGAGGACGAGTGTGACGGATCAGCGTAAAAATTCAAACAATCTGTATCGTTTTGCCTGGAATTATAGGGATTATGTCGAGAGAGAGAGAGAGGGAGTGGGAGGAAGGGAGGGACACATGCACAAAGAGAGAACCTCTCAATTGATAGTTGCCGCGATACTTGATAAACAATTGTGCGCATGCACCCAAAAATACTGCGATTTCTGTTTTGAGCGGGAACGGATCAACGGGGTGTGTCCGCGGACGAACATCCCCTTTTGCGAAAGTTCGATAAACAGCATACACAGAGTCAAGGGAGAGTCGTGAGTTTCCAAAATCACTTGTAGCAAATAGCGACGAAAAACGATACACGTTGCTGCACCAAGAAGAAATCATTGGAAGATTGATCCCTCGCTGAAATAATTTTAATTGAGTCGATTGACGAGCTACACATCGCGCTTATCCGATTGATAATTTCGGTCGCTGCAGCCTGAATTAAAGTCCATCCATTGTTTGTAAACGTTTAGCTGCCATAACGCACCATAATCATCGTTACCCAGCGGCATGGCTAATTACTTAAATTCAATCGTTCTCATCAATTATATCGCATAACAAAGTCCTTATTATGGGCTTAAATCGGAATTGCATCGCGTTTTAGCCGCCTCCTCTGTACATAACATTACAATCTGCTCTCAAATTACAACGCGCGCACCGCCCGCAGTTGTTCACTTTTCAGCGCGCCGTCTAGGGAGAGGGAGGGGGTTCGTTTCGCCTGGAATTCTCCCCCGCGCGAAATATCGACGTGATTTCGATAACTTATGACCACTGCTAGTTCCAGTGCCGCCACTCCTATGGTGATTGCCTTTTGTTACGGCTGAATGGCGTCCGCAACCCCCTACGGGCTTTCGACGTTCGTGAAGCTGGGGAGAGGGGAGCGACGGGGAGGCAGGCCTTCCCGGACCCCGAGGGACAACTTGTTCCTTTGCAGAGTATGCGTGAGAGAGAGAAAGGAGAGTGAGAGGCAGTGGGCGAGGAAAGGGGGATGTAACTGACCGCTGTGCAGACGGTTGCGACTTGCGATACATCAAGCCGAAATCGCCGAAACGCCGGCGGTTTTTGCTTCGATCTTGATAGCTCTCAAATCGCTCGCGGATTCGCGATCAATGGGAAAAGGAGGGAGCGAAAGGGGGAATGGATCGGAGCGTTCCATTGATTGGCGTTGATATCGGATCGCTCTGTTAACGTTATTAGAAGCTGTAAATTTGTGGTGACATTTGTGAAAGGGCTTTTCGGGCCTCCTCTTTTTCTCCTGCTTCCGTCCCTCCCTTTGCTTTTGAATTCACCATTTACCAGACATATTGGCGCACGTCGATGTTCGTTCGGGTCCTTCGCTTAATCGAGGTGTTAATGTGGAAGGCAGGAGGATGAATTAATTAGGGCGAATGGCGAAGTGTGCTCGACGTTGTAACGGTAATAGCTTCACCGGAAGGGAGCTTTTGCAGGCACCGGGTGAGTCTTTCCGTTCGCGGTCCACGTTTGCGGGAACAGTTTTCATCCCCGAGAGAGAAAGAGAGAGAAAAAGAGAGATAGAGAGGAGGGCGCGGGAGAAACGTGTGCCGCAAACTTTCGCCCGACTTTCCGGTTACATCTTGTATATAAGACACATTTAAATTATGCGGCCATTTATTAATGAAGAGGAACCGAAAGAAAGTTCGCGCGCGGCTCGCGTTTTACAAGTTTACCCCGCCGGAACGCGAGTCGCAGTCACCACGAGAAAAAACTCTCATTTATATCAATGCACATCGCGCGTGTATTCTCCTTTCTCATTTTCATCTTTCCCCCGCTCTCGACGTTGTAATTTAGTAGAGTCGCGGCAATAAGCCTGAAAACTCGGAAATTCGTCGATTTTCATTCCGTTTTTATCTCTGACACTCGACGACGCCGGCGGCGGCGTTTATTCAGTTTATTAATCTTCCACGCGCGGTAAATTAATCCGCAGAGTTCTCCAGCTGAGATTCACCGTCCGAGGTTCGCGGATTCGGACCGAAATCGAGCTGAAAACAACAACTGATCCGAAAACCGATTGGGCGTTCTGGCGTGCTGAATCATTTGTCGAACTGGTGCATTGCTAAGTCAGCCGCCGCGTAACCGGGAGCAGGTTGAGTCCCGGTGCCGGTCGTTACTAATTCATGGGGGTATCGTGGATCGAATATCCCGCGAATATCTCGCGGATACCTAATGGAATCAACGGTACCGCGCGGTTATATTTAGCGGTAACCCCGATGCCGCGAATATGCAAATCGGGAAAAAGGCGTGATCGATAGAGTTACGCTAATTCCAATCGCGAACCGTTCCTTTGCTTTATCGCGTTTGGAGAACCGGCCGCGATTATTTAACCGCTTGATCGTGATCCGTTTAATTAGCGTTCTTCGAGCCGGTTCGATGCGCCTTTCATCATCCGCGAAGCCGCTTTGTGCGAATCCGCTCGAAGCGTACGCGCGTTCCATTCGCGATGCGGCAGCGTCGCGCTGAAATAAGAGCGTCGCGTGGTTTTTCTTTCTTTCTGTCTCCTTTTTCTCTCGCCCGCGCATACGGCGCAAGGGGAAACGTAATTTACACGTGAAAAGGTATTCATAGAGGTATCGCACACGTATATCTACACGCGTGCGGACACAGGCGTGTGCGCGTGTATGGCAGCGTGTGCCGCGGACGTAATTTTAAAATGTGGGACGCGCGCAATGCCGCGAGCTCCCAGCTATACGCAGGAACTGGGACATGACTATATTTTTCATTACTACGGATTTAGTGCGCCGGGATATGACGGGGTGCGCCCATCTTGGGTCTCTCCAAATTTTTATTCCGCCAACCCGCTTTGGGACCAATTGGAGCGGACATCGGGATGCTTCACGGGTAGCACCATCTCCTCTACATCGATGCTTCGCATTAAAAACGGATGTTACAGGCTCGTGACAATGACAAGTAGCTCGTAACACGTATCATGATACGATCGCGCGACACGAATGGTCCAATAATTTCACATTGCCGTGCTCACACGAGGGATGTAAACGCCCTCGTGAAAAATCCATGCCTGGTAAAGTGCCGGAAAACTGCGAGCACCGCCGTCCGGATTTTCCTCGATTCCTCGAGCGTATAACTAAACGCTTCGCGCGCGCATGCTGCGACCGAAGGACCGATTTTGGAGTTCCCATCGATCTCCCTTAATTCCTCGTCTCTTTCTCTCCTTCCTGTTCCTTCCTCTGTCTCTTTCTCTCTCTTGCTCTCTTCCTCCATGTCCCTGTGAAGAGTCGTGCGGAATTGCGGCGTCCCTCGACGTCGCGATGCCCGTAAGCTCGCTTCGGCAAAAGTTCAGCCGACGTTTAAAAGCGTCGCAGAAACTCACCGGCCCAACCAGTTGCGCGCGTTCTCACCAGCTTCGCTCGCTCGTTCGTTCGTTCGTTCGTTCGTTTTCGCGGGTCAAGGTAAAAGTTTGCGAAAGGAAACTCGTAGGAACGTAAGTTTCTCTACGGTAGGAGGATGTCCGTGGCTTTTCCCAGGATTCCCTGCGGAGATCTCCGCCCTTCTGTCCTCCCTTCCGCCACGTCCGGGATCCTTCGCTTGATAAAGCCCTATCTCCCTATCTTAAACATTTTTATTTGCGATTCGAGATTTTCGAATTGATGTCATCTCCATTTCCGCTTCACGCCTCTCGAATTACGCGCGTAAATCAATGACTTTGCGACGAAAGTGACAAGAGAGATAAAGAAAGAATATGAGAGAAAGAGAGAGAGAGAGAGAGAAAGAGAGAGGGACGGAATGTGGAGGGATATGGCCAAAAATCTCAGCTTGCATCTCGCAAGATTAACAATAGATCGGGCTCCTTTGTCGTGGTTGAAGGTAGCATGGCCTTTATGCGGCTGGCAATGGCGCGGTTACCGCGTCGCGAATTAAGGGCGAGACGGGGATGAAGGGTTGTGCCATTTGTAATACTCGCGGCGAAAAATCGAATTTCCCGCGGAATACGTGCAAGTTAAATTCAATGTTGGATACACCGCGTCCCCTCCGCGTGCATCCTCCGCGCGTTTCTAAAGACGATTTCTCTCTATGTTTCTCTTTCTCTTAATCTCCTTTTCTCTCCCCGTTTCGGTAAACGAAGAGGACCGGGCATTTAGTCTATTCTCTCGTCTATTCTCTCGCCAAGATGAACATCTCCGGGGCATATCCTCGCTACGGGGTGACTAAAATTGCTCGCGGTTCCGTGTTTATTTATGCGTCGCGGCCGCCAGAGGATTATTGGCAAAACTCTCAGCAGCTTCGTCAAGCATTCAAGATGCAGCGGTACATCGATGTGTATCCGTGTTTTTATCTCACTTAATTTAGCCTGATGGCGTTTTATTATTGATTCACAGGAGTATCTGAATTTTTCATGCGTTACACGGAAGTCGTGTCGATTATCGTAAGATATTTTTGAACTAATGCAAGATACATGTTACACTATTTTCCATATTGCAATTTAAGCTTCTCTTGAATTTTTAAGCATGAGTGTACGTTGTTCGCAACCGGTGGCATTTTTTTCCCTCTCCGAGAAGGGTTCAGAATCTCGTCGGCTTTGAATCGAGAGCCCAAAGTTCCTAATCGCTTCGCTCGGGCCAGACGAAAGCGTCGGCGCAACGAGTAACGAGTAGAAATCCAATAATTCTTGGTTACACACCGCGTACGTTATACATGCTTCTCAGGTATACGCGATCGCATACACGTGGATCTTCGTAATAAGCACAGCGCGGCTAATAAAGGTAACGTGGCTAATTGCATTCGCACACTCGTGTACCTGTGTGCAAAGGGGCTGCCGGGGTGAGTTGTCACAGAGGCGCGTTGTCACGCAGAGGCGCAAGTGCCGTGTAAATGTAAATTGGCAAGGCTGAAAGAATTACGTTATCCACCCCGCGATTCGTTATCTTTTCAAACCGAGACGTCTACGCGGAAATCCTCTCGCTGCTCGTTTCTCTGGTACACCCCCGCGAACGACGTACGTGCGCTTCTTCGGGTAGTCCATCTCCGTGACTTTTAAGTTTTAGACGTCGAAGATCAGTTTTAGGCTCTCGATTCAGGTATCGCAGCACCACTTTTTCTTTAACACAACGAGCTTGGACTATTTGTAGATTTGGAGAACGCGGAGTTTCTCCATCGGATAAGCGTGAAGCGTCTGCATAATTCGCGAGATTCAACTTGTCATATTCGCCGGGATATTACGGTCGAGACGACTGAATTTCGGGGGATTACGGGCCTCGAAAGTTAAGTGAAATATTACGGAGCACAGTTACGCGAACGGCCGGAAGTGAGGAGACAACGGAATGCACTTACAGGCATTCGATACGACGCGCTTCTGATACCCGCCTCAGTCCCACGAACGGTAATAAATAAAACGTTGAAATTTACGCGCCGGTGAACATTCATAAAATGCACGTACATGAATTACAGACACGCGCCATAATTTCGAATTTCCCTGTATTTTATTATGGTCGGAAATATTTGCTCGTTTATTTTATTTTTTCTTCTCTTTTTTCCTTTTTTTAAAATTATGAGAGGTATTTCCGATATCTATTATTATCTACTATTATCAATGGAGGTATAGGTGTACGCTCGCGCAAAATTTCTGCTGCATTAAAATCAAATGATTTCGCGGAATAATAATTTTGCCGCGGGCGAAAATGCGTTATATTGAAAAGCCCTATGCGTCTAGACATTATCAGAGTGCCTGCGAGATGTTGCCCGTGTGTTTGTCGAGCAAAGTTGAAAACGAAATTACAGTCTCCGGGGTAGTTTTTATTAATCAAGATAATCACCGCTTCTCAGTCTCAGCCGCCGCTCTTTCCATATGTAAGAAAGTTTCTCCGATATTTTTCTCTTACCTGTGTAAAAAGACTCGAATCAGCGTGCTTAGTTAAAACTGATCTTCATCTCTCACGCTTCAGTCTGACATAACGCCTCTTCAAAACTACACGTGTCAGCTTTCTCGGGATTTTCGGTTTTGAGCAATGGAGAAGCGTGGTTGATATGGGGAGATTACGAGATTAAGAAGAATCGCATGCCAGATACAGTAATCGTTTATTTCAAATAAAGTCGATCTTCATTGGGGCAATTTTTATCGCTGCAAAGATAGCGAGCGAGCGAGCGAGCGAGAAAGAGAGAGAAAGAGAGGGAGAGATCGAGAGAAACAGACATTCCTACTAAATTTCTAATAGATTTTCACCTGCCATAGAGTAAAAGCGACTCGACGTCGCACCGCAGAGTTGTACCGTGGCCAATCGATCAATTAACCCGTTCCGCGTAGTAATAAGTAAGACAAGTGGGACTGTTAGCTCGTGTGCAAGCCCGTTACCTATAAGCTTTATTTATTACGCGGATTGCAAGAGAGCCGCATAGTGGATTGCGAGCTGTTGCAGCGCGAGTACCCTTTTAATTTTTAGGGAGCGCTGAGCAGATGCGCCGTCGACACGACACAATTTCGTGGATGTGTTTAAATAAATAAATAAATCCGTCACTTGAAATATTTAAGATCCTCCCGCCTAGTGTAGGTCTCTTCGTGTAATCGACGTGGCTTTTAACTTGAATAAATCGAAAATTCCGTGACAAATTGAGGATCGATTTTCGCTTAGCGAGTAGCAGAATACGGGCGGCCATACATTTTCGCGATGTAATAGTTTACGATGTAAGTGGAGTAATTCAATATAGAATAATGGTATTACATTATATCGAGTGGCAATAGCGGGCGCAGCCCACGGTCACTTTTTAGAGTTTCTCACGCAGTTATCGCGGATTTCTCAATCGGGAGTAAAAGTAAACCCGGGGATAGCAGCAGTAAAATCCGATATTGCCGGACTTTGCCTTCTTGTAACTGGAAAATTCGCATGCCAGCCCGAGTGCGACCCAGATAGCCCGCGCGCTTTTTCAAGTTTTTATTGTATCGTCATTTTCTGTCGGTCCTAACATTCTGCCTTTTAGAGCTTTTCTATTTTTACAGTTCACGGGCATCATTCAGTCGATCCGGTTCAGATTCTAAGACCTGGCTACAGATCAGACGCTTTTATTTTTATTCACAGTGTTTCAGTTCGTGCGCGGTCGCGCGCGTACGCTCGTGCGTTACGTTTATACATACATCTCCCCACGGCCATGGTAAATAGAATTAAACGTCGAAAGAGACTCGAGTTCGTAATTCAATCTTGCCGGCAATTTCAAACATGTATCTAGCCGAAATTGCGCAAATCCCATTCATACAGCGCGTCCGCATCACCTTCTAATAAACGAATACTTTGCCGCCAATTGCGGAGGCGGAGTTCTATTTAGCGAAAACACCGATTACTATTCTCATCATGTAGCATGATAATACGTAATGCGATATGTAATATGCGATACGTAACAAATCATCATAAACATAATTTTCTACTACTTTACACATCAAGAGACGCGTCTGACAAAAAATCTAATTTAAGAAAACCTAATAAAAAAATTAATAAATTACATAAAAAATGAAAGAGGGATACCTCACCACTTTGAGAATCAGACATCCATTTTGTCAAACAGAATGTTCGATAAAAAAAATAACCAAATACTAATTGTACCAATTAATCGCGTATACCAATTGTTCTTAGAAGGAATGCCACAGCAGTTTCTTGGGGGGATCGGAGGGAAGTCGTTTATCAGATTTGAGGACCTCATACGTGAAACACCGGCCTCGTCAACGGGCCAAAAGAACGCGGCATTACGGCGATCGCTGACGATCGGATCAAGTGGTTGTGGCTTATTTGTGGGGTGCGGCTCTATGTAAAGTCGGAATGCGACGCGTGTGCCACACGATGAACTGACTCATCGAGACGCGTGCTAATTTTGGCGTCGGCGTAACGCGACGCGCGTCGTCGTCTTCGTTGTCGTCGACGACGAGGCGCGCGATTGTTCGCCCGGAAAATGCGCCCACATTCCGCACCAGGAAAGCTCTCTAGGTTTGCTTTCCCCTCCGTTTTGTTTTTCCTTAATTTCTGTTCGTGGCGTCCCCTTTGATTCTTGTCGATGCTCGCGAGTTATCCGATTTGTTACGGTAATCGTTAATCGAGCAGTTCATGTTTCTTCCTGTTTAATTGAGCGGTAACAGCGATTTATTAAAATCGTAAACGCATGGCCGGAGGGATGAACACAAAAACGACGGCGAACCTAAAACGGCGTATTCAATATTGGAATTCCCTTTACGGAAGTAATCTGCCGTTTAATCGCGAACGCGAGGAAAATGATAATAAAAGCGTCACTGTGAATAACGTTAAAAAACATATTCGCAGATCACATCGCTCGTCGATGGAAAATCCCATCTGACGCACGTTTCTTTTCCATGTGTAATGAACGCTTGGAAACGGTAGCGTTGCCCGTCCGATCGCATATTGCTAATTAACATCTGTTTATGCTATGCATGCCAAATTATTTATAAATATTCATGGTGCGCTGGCGCGCAGCTCGTTTCGCTGAAAGTTTGATAAAAGTTAATAGATCGGATGCATAATTAATGCGCGATCTTGAAAGGATCGTTTGACGTAAACAAATCGCGAGAATTGGAAAGCAGAACGTCGCGTTTTTGACATCGTGTTTTGCATAATATTTTATAAAATCGCAGCATCGATTCGTTATGTGTGAATCATCATGTCACATTGCATATTCAACATGACCAGAATAAATAAAAAATTTAAATGGAAAAATAAACGTAATGTATGGAGCAACATCTCTGTATTTCATGGCAATTAATTTCATAATAACTTAAATTCGCGATTCAACCTGTCGTGCGATTATTGCCAAAATCGCCGGCGCAGTTGTACTCTAACTTCCATATTTTGCAAGAAATTAATAGGAAAAAAAGACATTTGCATTGGTGAAAGAAACACAGCAGTTTCAACCCAATGTATCCTTAAGAAAACCTTAAGAAATACTGATTCAAGCATCATAAATGGCAAAGCGTGGGGCACGAGAGGAAATAGAATTGAAGGCGGGTCAGAGGGGAGAGGGCGAGCGAGGGAGAGGGAGGAGGAAAAGGGCGAAAAGGACCGAAAGGATGTGGAGGATACGCGACGTAAGAGTAACTGTTTTCCAGCACGACCACGAGATAGTTAGCAAAGTAAGATGAAGCGGGACAGCGAGCGAATTTCTAATTTAAAATCCAATTCGTCCTCTAATCCTATCCACCTCTGCTGTTACCGTAAATTTAGCGTGTGGTGTTCTCATTCATTCGCGCGAACGCGTGCGCTTGTACGTGTACAACGCGCGGCTTGTTACGTCGCGATTACTCGAATTTTTTTGCATTAACAAAATAAGAAGGAAGTGCATGATGCTTGTTTACTCGTACGTTCATCTCACGTTGTTTGCGTCGGAGGAAGTCACATCGCGATGAGCGATGTAAAAGACGCCGCGCGATGAAGGGCTGTTGAATGTTGAACAACGAAGATAACATTTATGAAATATTTTCAATTATCCTAGATTACCAAGTTCCGGTTCATACACATTAAAGGTTTCAACAAGTTTTAGCCACAGTTCATCGATTATCAGTTACAATTTTGTGTTCGAATATCGATTCTTAACTGCATTTAACTGTTCTCGTTTTAACAGATTAATTTAATATCGCAATTAGTTTCTGCAATTAAATTGCAGCCATTGAACAATATCGGGTCCGTTCGAGGTATTATCGAGAAGTCAGGATAGTAACAAGTCGTATTTTGTCTGGCGATGGTGGTGCAGCGCATTGTTATGTTACAATTCCCGTAGAAACGAAAAGAGATATAAATAAATAAGGAGAAAATGTCGAAATGTGGAAATAGAAACTGTATCAGTGACGGTAACAAGAGCAACGAGTCTGTTTGCGCGTGGTCGTCAATGAAGTAGCGTAATATTTCTGTCGTCGTTGCGGTAAATCGTCAGTCGCGGAATCGTCATTCCTGCGGCAAAGACGGAAAGAAATTAATTGGATATTGCGCCCGGACATTTTTCTGATTTATGCATTTGCCGTGCGTGACTAACGAGGCGTCTTAATGCACCTCGAACAGAGTAAGATGGTTTGGATCTACGCCAACGGTTATCTGGCCGGCCCGACTCGCATTACTTTCGAGTGTCTTCTCGTCTCTTCCGGATCCTCGTTATACCGTCCGTCTCGAGCCCATCCCCGAGTTGAATAAACAGAACGAGATACATTTAACCCTTAAATTCATCGCTTTAATCAGGCTGGAAGACGCATCCCGTAGCGGAAATTATCCGCCGAACCTCCAGATATTACTATCTAATCTCAAGTACAATTATGTCTTACGGTATAAATTTTCTTCTTTTAGATATTTGTTATACATGGTATGTCTGATTATATTGAAATTTAATATTAATATCGGACTGCTATTTTATATTTTTATTGAAAGCAGCATATATTTATTTGGATTCTGGAAACTAAAAGATGGGAGCTCATAATATGGACGCCTATAGATTGGCAACCCGTCTATCAAGTGAAAATCAGCGGCAACAAATTTATTCATTTCTTTACACTGTATCAGATTGCTCATTGTTACAGGCGGTCAACTGTTAATAATCTTAAATCTTTATTTTTTATTGTTGCAAGGTTTTTAATCTAAAAGTTTCTGCTTTTAGTTAATTTTATTTTTTGGACGCACTATGTACGTTTATTAACTTACGCGTAACATCATTGATACAATTTTAATATGCTTTACGCGATAACGATCAGTTATCTCTTAGTAATTAATTTTGTTAGTTCTCGCATTCTTTACGGAAAATCGACTTCAGGCAATCGGCGTGTAAATCTGTACGATTCCCTCTGATAAAAATTTACGTGTCAACGCTTCTTGCTCTGCTCGATCTTTTTTTCCTTCATCCCGTTCATCATCGTGTTCGCTCTCTCGCTCTCTTTCATCCCTTTCCGTACTGACAATTACGTCGCAGCTACCGTCTACCCGTTTTCTCTCTCATACATTAAAGATGTCGCCGGTTTCCTGACAATACCTGCCAAGATTGCGTCATATGTTTCCGCGGAAGGTGAACGGCGGTCGGAGGGGCAATTTGAATTTTGCATTAAACATCAATGCGTATATTCCGCATGTTTGGATCGCGCAATCTCGCCTTTATTGGACACCACAGTGGGATTTTCGGCTTTGCACGCACACGCGCGCGCACGCATTATTTCGAGGCGTAAAAGATCGACAAAACTTGAAACGCAATCTTAGTATCTTCTGAACGAGGAATGGAAAAATTTATTCCTGGTTCATCTAGATCGAAACGATGTACGGTTCGTGTATACCGCTATCGAAATTAAGGTCGCGCGCGAATTGTGATGCACCCCTCCCTCCTCCCTCTCGCGAGCTCCATCTCGTCCCTAGTTGTACGTGATGCACAGACACGAGCGTGACGAATGCGAACTGCATGTTTATTCGTTCGATAACTGCGGATAAAGTGCATGCGACGCAACTTGGTCGAAATAATTGGGAACAGGAGGGCGGGAGAAGCGGGAGGACAAAGGGGGCACCCTGCAGCGCGATATGGAGTGCCTGTTTCGTATTCTATCGGCGTGCGCGCGCGATTTTTCGACGTCGCTATTTCGGGATTGCTAATTAACGGGCGGCGACAAAGTACTGGCAGCGACAACCCTCGCGACAAAGTTGCGACAAAGCGACCGCCGGAATTATGGGATTCCGCGTGCGGTTCCGCGCGAGCGACTTGCTCGCGATTTCGCGAGTTAATGCAAACTGCAATATCGCGATGCAGACAATGTGTTCGACAATATGCAATAACAAGTTCGCGCCGCTAACGACCCCGCGAGTTCCTCCGAAAGGGCATGACGGCGGCAATGATGGCGGCGGCCCTTTGTTCCGCGAGGAATGGAATCGCAACGCGATGCGCACGACTCTTTTTCTGCTTTTTTCTCTCGTTATTAAACAATTAATTGTTTAACGGTTTCATTTAGAAGCGACCGAAGCGCAAATTAATCCGCGCTGCTGTGCCCTTTTGCGTGAGTTTCTCGAAAGGGTCGACATGGCGCGCGCGTATTGTTATAACAATCTATTGTTCGACGAATCATTCCTGAGCAAACAAGCAACTCGCGCTGAAACTTAGAAATAATATACGCATTCCCTAATCCATTTCTGCATTTGTTTTCTTTTTTTTTCTTTTTTCTGTTTTTTATAATAAAACTACGAAATAAAAAACGGATTTCTCTTTTTATAGTTATAATAATATAGTTATAATATTCTCACGTTTCTGATACCCTGAGCTTTTATAAACAATACGAGTGAAGATTGAATAATTCTCTCGCGGTGACATATGTAGCACGACAGCGCGAAGAGAAGAAAATTCTGTTCGAGTACCTGCGGCAGTTGCAAACGTTTATGTCCCGGATGTAGTGATATCTACGCTTATCTCGATATGGAATAATGCGATAAATTAGATCTATTTTTCCGGTTTTCCAAAAAAAGAAAAGGAAAAAATCGATACTTTGCAGTTTTGTTTCGATTCTCGTCACATCCGTCATTCGCGATTTATTTGAACGCGACATGGAGGATTCCTCTGTCTTTAATATTGTGACGGACACTCTAGCTATTTATGTGCTTCCTCTCTGCCGTTATATATTTTATATTATTCTACGATACGATGTTTTATAACGCGATGATTCTTTTATGGCAAAAGTGACACGTAAAAATCTGATACATGGAGCGATAAATAATACATGATTTTTATATCATCAATGTTGTACAGACGAATTTTAATATACAAAGTTATGCTAAATTCCTCAGTCAATTTAATTGAAAATTCAAGACATTTCTTGTTAAAGCCACTTGAATAACTGAAATATCATCATACAGTTCGTTTAAGTGGGCGTTTGAATTTTGGAAATAGAAAGTAGTCAAGGGAAGTGAGATTAAATAAACTATCTATTTGCAATTATCAAAACACCCTTTAAAAAATGCTCAATATCGTTAAGAAAATATTTCTGTATCCGTGGAATGGCAATCCGGTGTGTGTAAAGAAGAAATGAATAAATTTGATGCCATTCCACAAGCGCCGGTCTCTAAATGATGGACGGATTGCCATTTCACAGGCGTCGAAATTTTTAACGTTATTAATCCCATTGTTTTTTACATATACGTGTATATCGCCTGACAGGTCATCACGCGAGAAGTATTAATACCTCACTTTTCCGACATCCGCGAAGTGATCCGTGCGTAACGGGATAATAACACGCTGAAATTACGTACGATACAAGCGAGGGCGAAAACGCGATAATGTAAGGGACACCTCGACACGCGACAAGCTTTTAAAGTTATGAGCCAGGCGTTTGCAACACTGTGCATGAGTAGTTTAAATGATTATTTACTCATTTTTACGAGGAACATGATTCCTTTTTTACGAACTTGGCGGCGACTCCCCTCGCGATTCGCGAAGGGTGTACCGTTGTTCGAAATGAAAACCGATAGCACCGATGCTTCCCCTGCATCCCCTTCCTCCCACCCCTGTTGTCGTCGTGTGACAGTTATTGTTGGCTGTGCTTATTGGCAGCGACAGACGGTCGTTGCTTTACACGAATTCTGCATGAAGTGATCGTTCTCCAAAATAAAACGTGGGAAAAAACGAGGATGACAGTTCGATTCGGGCAATTATCGTCTTCGATGGAAGCTGTCCACCGCCTGGACCACTGATCGACACTGACGACGGATGGTCTAATCGATGGTCTGTTAACTATTCGACTGATTTACTAATCTATTGCTTGACCGTGTGCACGATTGATTGACCGATTGACTAATTAGCTGATTGAATAACTGATTGACTGATCAACGTAACTTTCCGCGTTGCGCAATCTGCATATTTAAATCGCGGCCGCAGTAACTGTGAAATCGAGTCGCACGATCGAGTTAAAATTGGCAGAGCTGGGGAATCACGAGAAGGACGTCGTATCTTGCCACGACGATACCCTTTCCTTTTCTCGCGTCGCTTAACAGATGTATCAGCAACAAATTGTGAGGCTGCAACGCACGTCTGGCCGAGTGATTCAACGACAATTTCGAATTTTCGCGAGTCGATTTAGAACAAGGTCTTTGTCTGTGAGTCACGTCGTTTCAAATGCACGAAACAACTGTAACGCGGAGAGCTGGACGCGATCCAATTTGTATTAAAACGATACTCCGACACATGTCCGCGTATAGAATAATTATTTATGCGACATAGCGTGTGCGTTTAACGAGTAATGGCAGCTTCGCGCTCGAGAGACCGCGACGCAAATACGAGTGATATAACGCAAAATTTCCCGGAAAATGAGAAAATTCCAGTTTTTTGTACACATCCTCTGTGTGTATTTATAATAAAATCTCCAGATGCAACTGCAACTCGTTAAAGAAGCGAAGAAACGCGAATATGATGTCCAATTATCGATTTTTGATATTAAAGCTTCTCGCAAAAGTAACAACGATCTTTGAGATCGTTGAGAAGAATTAAGAAAACTTAAAAATCTTAAAGGATATCTAAATAAACGTTCATAAAGTAATATCTTGTAAATATGTAAAATAAGGTTTTAAAGAAATAGTTTTGTAAAATAATTTTATTTTATCTAAAAATATCTCGTTATACATATATGTATATACATATGCATATACATATAATATACTATTTGTACGTAAAAATAAATAAAGTTTTCAAAATCGAAATATCTGAAATTTTGTCTCGCGCATTTAATTCTTGTCAGCAAACATTTCAACATTTCATATGTATTGATGCAGTTTTTTTAGCTTCACGCAAAATTTAACACCACAACGTTACTCCATTTGAGGACAATATCTATTTTACATTTTTCAAGCATTTGATATGCTTTCCTCCAATCTATTGCAGAACAGCGTCGGTGTGGAGAATTCTTAATAATTAATTCAGTTCAATTCTTTGTTACTCTCACGTAATACTCTTGTACACAAAATACAATCAACCGATGCACAATTCTGAAATTATTATCTTTAAAACATCTGTCAATAGCAAAAATCGAAAAGCACAAATAAAAAAGGTTGAATTTGCGTGTAATTACATTTACGTATAATTTTCAGCAATAAACAATAAAAACTACATTCGGAGACCAAATCGAAAATCCGCGGCGACTCGTCGACACGAAGATATTGAATGTGTCAGTGAATAATCAGCAAAATGGATGCTTGATCCGCGGAATCTCCGTCTTAATTAATTAATCCGCATTTTCCATTCCGCAATTAGCGGAATTACGGAAAAGAAACGTAGCGCGACGTGGAAAGGACGGGACTTTTGGTACATAGAGCTGACGGTGGCAGCGGTTGTTTGATCGGCGATCGTCGGGCGTCCCTTCTTTATACGGAATTAATTAACAAAGTCGCTCTAATCAGTGCCGGTGTACGCTGATTGGCCAACGTGCGAAGGACGTTACCGGGTGAATTTATTTAAACAAACTGGATGAATACGAAGCATGCTGATTTCACACGCGGATTATTGCGCGAATGGAAGTAACGCGCTGATTAATGGCGACGCTGATCGCGTGACCCGTCGGCCGCTGTTATTTCAACGCATATTTGATAATGCAAGGAAATACCGCTGCGGACGGTTTCGTCATGGAATTACGAACCGCGTTCGTTACTTTTGAGAGCGGACCCGCCTTTGCGCACAAACACGGAACTGTCACTTCTGTTTTTCTACGCCACGAAAATATCTTGCCGGTTTAATCTTCGTGCGACAATTCGTCGCACGAAGATTAAAATTAATTGAATTCAATAAATTAAGCGCGAATTCGGATTTATACATATTGGTCTAGAATTTAGATTTTATGCAATTCGTAGTTTAATAACGTTTATTCATAAAGTAAATTAAATTCGCGCGAAATAAAAGCGCGACGATACTATGAATTGAATTTTCCCGTCGACAAAACAAATTTCTCCATTTATGATTAATTAATTGCATAATTAATTGCATAATTTCGATTTACACTGAATTACTATTTAATTCATAACTAATTATCCTATGTATATGCGATTTGAAATTCATTGAGCACTGTAACCGCATATGTAGTTTTCATGTATGACTATGACATATGCATCAAATAATATATGAAACGAATCGTCCTAATAATTAAACTTTAGTGGAAATGAGCGTTTTCATTGACCTTTTGAAAACTTTTATTCATGATTCGCGTAGATTGCGATCTCTCGTCGATTATTTATGTACTAGATAATCTATTCGTCAGATAATGCATCAAATATACATCTCGTAGATAATCAAGCTTGCGGATAAACATCGATCGTAACCTTTTCCATTCTCTCGAAAAATTGCAATCATCGTTCGCGCGGAGTCCCTTTGATCTCTCATCGAATCACGATGGATCGGATCTGTAGAAAATAAAAAAAAATCCTTTCGCAGAGACGACAATTTGGATTCGTGTGTATTCGCGAATACATAAAATTCATTCGTTTAATAAGATCGTGGGCGCGAATGCGGTTTCTGCGGATGAGCCGAATGATGGGAGGGCGGAAGGGCAGAAGAGGTTGGGGGAGGGTGAATGTTGGCGGGGCGTCGCGACGCCCGCAATCGAAACTGTAACTACGCGGAACTCCGTCACGGCGGCGGCGACGGCGGTGGATTTCGACGTGCGGCGTCCCGACGCGATTCGTCCCGTCACGCGTGGCATACGCGACAACTAACTTTAATCTATACATCAGAGAGAGCGTGATTTTGGTCCGCTCCGTACTGCGTGTCCGCCCGACCCACCCCGGCAACTTCGCGAATCGATTCGAACTTTCTATCATTATTTATTTGAATCATCTCTATTCAATTACACCGGGCAAGGTTTGAAAATAAATGAATTTTACATGTACGACCAGTAATTGAATTGATGCAGTATCGACTCCGTCTCTTTTAGTGATACTGTGTGCTGGATGAAAATAGAATCGCGTCTGGCGCGATATTGAGTCACTTTACTACGTCATTCTTCGATCGAGAACAGTAGAAACTCATATGAAATTTTTAAAAACCGAGATGTAGATTCCTAAACTATGATTACAACGGTGCGGAGCGTCTGTAGAGAAGCGACTCGTTCAGGTAAAAAAACAGCGCCTGCAGAATGGCAACTAATGTGCCCATTACTTCTCTACATTATCCTTTTTGGATTGTCATTTTGCAGACGTTTTTTGTTAAATTTTTAAAGTGTTCTGATGCATCTTCGTTTTATTTCCAGAAGTTTTCTTATTCAAAATAATTGAAGAAAAATATGAGGCACTTAGAATGCACAATATTAAGTATCAATCCCGTTATTTTTCAGAAATATTGAGGAAAATATTCAAAGTGGCAGATATGTTCTATGCGTATTGCTTTAACTTTTTCGGAGTTTGTGTAGAGGATTTATCTTATCGGAGAAGTTTGGGAACACGAGTCCACAGTTTCTTACAAATTGACCGAAACTAGTTTCCTTTGCTCGTTACACGAAATTATCGTTGCATCATGCACGTGATGTACGATACGGTGGAGGGTTAGCACTTAGATACTCGCATAAATTTTCACGGGTTTAGTATACGCGATGCTGTATATTTTACAGTAGTGCAAACAATATAAACGTAGCGCGTGCGTCCGGAGAGCGTGCCGGAACTATCGGCTTTCCCATCGAGCGTAGATGATAAAGTCCGCGCTAAGTAAGAAGAATGGCTATTGTTTCCGAGTTACGGTATTAATATCCCTTCAGCCAAAGGCGATTGAAAGTTGAGAGATTTAGATCAATTAAACTGCAACATCGTACATGCACATGAGAGAAATCTTGCCTCTCAGAAAATCTTAAATTTTTCTTCGTCGGAAATTTAATCTTCGCGAGTTTGGCACCATATTACTTGAAAAGTGAAAAGCCACAACAAAGAATAAATCGTCATCAGATTAATATTTAAAAGATCGACGATGAGACGCGACAGTGCATTCTGCATTCCGTTTAAAGAAGCATCAACGAACAAATCGAGATGAAGCTAACTGCCATCTGCAAGGGTGGCTTCGTGTGATCACGAGAGGGTAATAGCAATTCGCGAGTGTCTTCTGAGTCCTTCTGTACAGGAGAACCGCAGGATTCCGGCGCGCTTCCTCCCGAAAAATCGGACCGTATTTCCGCGGGATCGTGGTGCCGTAACCCCTCGCGTTATCTCGCCCTTCGCGACGTTATCCTCGATGTCCATTACGACCGCCGCCGCCGCCGCCGCCAGCTGATTCCGATTTAATTAAGCCAGCCGTAGCCAATTTGGCAAGATGCTTCGCGCCGCATTATAGGAGCCCGCGTTAATCGGATGAAGTCTGCGGTCTCTGCGCGAAGGATATCAGGAACGGTACGAAATGTCTTGAGATCCCCCCCGAGAGATCTCGGGGTACCGTCTACTCTCGCGCGCCCTTCGTCTCACTCACTCCCTTCCCGCGTCTGCCTTGTCCGCCACGCGAGTATTTGACTTTCAAATGCCAGCCGCTGTACTCCGTTATAACCGGGCCGCTCCATTTCGAGAAGCAATTCCGACGGCTGACGAATGGCCGGCTCTCGAATGGACGAGCGATAACTCGATTCGGACGCGAGCCGTGCGAATTGTGCGGCGACGGCGAAGGCGCCGTAAAAATGGCGCCTCCGCCGACGAAGACAACGTTAACTCCGTACCGCGATGCGGGAAAATTGGATTCCGCGAATAATCGGCTACCTCCGTCTTTGCGAATCTCGCATGTGGATTGCAATACGCATCGGGAGTCTCGCGAGTGCCTTAACGTTCATCAAACGGGCACTTTTCGATCTGGGAACGCTCGTATCTGAACGCCGTATAGTGCATGGGGAGTTCCATGACGTGCATGGAAAAACGCTCGAATGATTTATCGTCGTTCTGCGGTCCATTTCAAGGATGAAAAGTATTGCGTGACAGCGCGCGTTGTCTATTCTAAGTGGTTAAATAATTATGAGACATCAAAGTGGAATAACAATCAATGCTTCATACGCATCCGCAGTTGTTTACGGAACAGAGCGCTGATTGCATTGATTTTTGAATATTTTGCAAAATTGAATGCAGTGACATTTTGGAAAAGTTAATTAAAATTTGCGAACCAAAAGTAGAGACTTATTAGTTTCTATTGAAATTTTTAATGAAAATTTTCATTTGCGTTTTGCTGTACGTATAAGCTAGTAAAGCTGTGATGTTTACACGACAAATGTGATGCAAAGTCAGCTTCGATATTAAAGATATTGAGTAAATCTATTCATTTATCGCTTTTATTATTTGTAATTGCAGAGTCACTTGAACTGTTCTCTCACTTTTTTCTCTTTCTTTCCTTTTTATAGAAGTCTTGAAGCATTAAAGAAATATTTCACGTCCGGTATATGATCTGATAATGTAAAGCTCCCCTTGCGAGTTTCCAAGATTGGTATAAATACGAATATAGTGACGCGAAAGGGAGAAAATAAAATAAAATAGCGTGTATTGGTTCTATCGACTCACCGGAAAAAGAAGTCGGGGCGAAGGAAGTTTGATTGGGAACGGAGCAACGAAGCGCGAGTTTGATGAATTTTTATTTACCGAGTCGATATCACACCGCGGATCTTATCAAGTGACAATCTCGCGCACGATTATTTCATCTCGTTTCCTTCATTCTCGTTTTTTTAATAATAATCGTTAACTCAAATATTAGTTATCAATCGTTTCTTAACTTCTAGATATTCTCGGATATTTATGTATCCAGGCCGTGCTCGTTTATTTGAGTTATTTTGCAACGGTGTTTCAAATATATCGCAGGAAGAGTATATTCGATTTCTCGAAGACGAATTATCGAAACTATCTCCGAGCGTCATGGAGTCCGCAATTTGAGAGTTAGTTATTTTTATCTGTATTATCCACTCGACTATTAATATAAAACAATTCTCGGCGATATACTTTCATGCGCAAACAGGAGGAACACCCGTCTCCCTCCATAAATTCCGCATCGGCGAAGAAAAACGCGCCGATAAATAATGCATCCTTTCACCGACCAGCCAGCTGGTCGGCCGGCTGGCCATTTTCTAATTCTCTCCCACTCTCGCGCCATCGCCACGACCTCGCGGAATATTGGATTCCACGCTTTCCCTTCGCACCCTCGAACACGTCGAACACGTTTTTTCTCTTTCCCCTCGGTTCCTTAATCAAACGGAAATTACCCGCGTGGAGTTGTCACCAGATACTCGCATTCGCGAATTCGAGAAAAAGTTTAAATCGGAATGCGCCAAATCGAATCACGTTCGTTCTCTCCCCCGATCCCGTCGCCCGGTCGCCCGCACTCTGGATCGTCTCGGAAACAAAGTGCCGACCGATCGTCGGAACAGCGAGGGGAGGCAGCGGGTCGGGGCGGATGATCGCTCTTAAAACGTGGAATCAATTACGCGAGGATTCCGATTGGTATTAACGCTCCGTACCTAATGTCGTACGTGTCGCATTTCTTCCGAGTTCGTGCAGATGCGGCGAGTCCGCGCGGAAAAATTCGCGCAAATACGCCGCGCGAAACCTCACAAAATTTGCGAAACCGCGCGGAAAAATACCGCGATCGGTAAAAATTAATAAGAGACCATTCCATAGGGTGGAAATGCTGAGGGATGGGAGAGGGAGGAGGAAGAAGTGAGAGAGAATGAGCGGACGAAACGATGCTCCGTCACCCCCGTGATCTCTCGCAGGGATTCCCGACTTCCGGTGGACGTCAAACGGAGATCCGACCGAGCGGGTCGATTAATCGAGTTACGCGAGCCGGAAACGGAAGAGGAAAGTTTCCTTGGCAGAATTCAATTTGGAAATTAAAGAATTCGCAAGCGGAACGAATCGAGAAAGTTTCCCTTTTTTGAGGAGGAGGCGGCGGGGGAGGGGGAGCACGGAGACTCTTCCCGTCTTTGTTTTCCGTTGTGCGAGCCGCCTAAGATCATCCGTGCGCCGATACGCGGAGAAGTTTTTCGCCTTTGCCCGACGATTCTCCGAGAGATGCATCGATTTCCTAGAGGATAGTAAATAATACGAACCGCTAAAGATGATAAATAATACTACATATATGTATGTGTATTCCTTTAAACGGATTACGGGCACTGTTACAAATTTTTATTCGCGTTTGTTTAATGCTTTATTAGCCGCCGGATTAGATGCGCATTTATATTACTTCTACATATATACGATTCAATTGTACGAACGTCAATATATAAATCCTGAAGCACGTTGCGCTAGTATTAATTTTCCAGAGAGTTTTTCTACGCGCGAAGGTTCTGCTATTTGTTGCTTTTAGAGTTTGCAACTTAGAAACGCGGGAACTTGGAACTCCACAGGGTGCGAGGGGAGAGGGCGATAATTGGCGCAATTACGTTGGCGCGGACACTATCAGGTGGATGATGAAAGGGACGAGAGGGATGAAAGGGACGAAAGGGATGGATTGTATATTGCGACGCGAAGAAATCGAATTACCGCGGTAAAACCATCCTAATGCATTCGCCCGTCACGGAATTCCGCGCGCTTGTTCGCTCGTGCGAATTAATGACGCTGCATTTGCAGCGCAAAGGCAAATATTTAAGAATAATATTCGCGGTAATGCCGCTTGCAAAAATGTAATTGTTTAAGGAGGAACGTCTTGCAAATATTTTTCACCGGCCGGGAAAAGAGTCGAATATTTCTCTCTCGAGATTTTGACTCGAGAGTTTCCATCTTTGAAATCTCCACTGATCTTTTTTTCAACTTCCATTTGAATTCCTAACAGTGCCGTCCATTCATGATATCATTATTTGATAATTTACATTTACCGTGAACACGATCGTGTCCCTAATTTATGCACGGTATTTACGTTAACATATTAACTATCGAATCTTTACTTCATAACATATTCATACCTTAATAAAGCTAATTAATTATTAATTTCAACCTTGGTCTACGCGTATCGATTAGAGCGTGGCGTCTCACGTAAGGCGTTTCTCCTTCGGACGATCGTTACCGCGGTATCCATTACCGTATTAATAGCGAACTGAATAATCGATTAAACAGGACGGCAAAATCTGCGGAGGGGTTCGCTTCCCCGCGGGCGTAAGCGAGTTTTGCGATATACCCCTCTTGTCGACGCGCGCGAGGAGCGTTTCTCCTTCACCTCCGCCACCACTTCCTCTTCCTCCACCTCCTCCTCTGAGACAATGCATTTTAGAGCGGCTCGCGCAATTCGGCCTGCTATTCGGCGCATCGGGATGCAGCTGGAAGCGCGTTGGTGATCACTTTACGAGCCGACGTGATTGCAATCATCCTCCTTTCGCGGACGGCGCGCCCCGTTCTCGGGAATCTCTGAGTGAACTTTTAATAATTCACCTGCACAGCCCCTCAAATGCGAGCGCAGCAGCGAAAGAACTCGATGGAGGAGAAGAAGGAGGAGGAGAAGGAGAAAGCATCCACTTGAAAAAATAAGGGTCTTGAGCACACGCGTGAGCGGAATCCTCGAGCAGAATCCTCTAGAGGATTGTCCCGCGCAAGGGAGGGGCACGGAGAATGCGCATCCGGAGAACGCCGTTTTCCGCATAGCCGAGATAATTAATATCACGTTTCGCGATTCCTGAACCTGTTGATTGATACTCGCGGCGATATTTCGAGAGGCAGACGCGTTTTCCTTGCCGATTCATTCGTTGCCGCAACGTTGTCAGCGGTTCGACGGAACAACTGCGGTCTAATTCGCTGCCAAGAAACTACGCTGACAGCGCGAAATTATTATACGTGTGAGTTATTATATGTCAGCACTGACATTGACAAATAAATGAGCCACACAGTCAAATTGGCAACGGAAACTGTCTCTCACTCGATCGAATCAGTGTTACGTCCGCCGCGTGAACGGAACGGATAAACCGCATGGATAGGATCGTAAGGGAGGCGAATCTCCCCGAGTTTTCTCATCTTTTTCAATGCTATTTTCATAAGAATCGTGGATTGTGCTTCATCGAATTGCCCGCCGAGAAAGTGTCATGCTTGCGGGAACTTCCGACAAATGGCTTTTCGAGTTCCGATTAAATCTCACTTACATCCTGCATAGGACGCCATAAACTCGGCGTAAAGAATATAATTTGATGAATTGTTTATATATAAAGAATCGTGAAATCGTGAAAGTTGTGCAAATATCGGTATATCACTTCTCTAATAAAAATTTCTATCGGACATTTCTCCCCTTATGGAAAGTGAAGCCAAATGAAGTGTAAAATTCTGTTATCCGATATCAACCCTCCGGTTTAGACTGGCTAGCGAACACAGAAAGGGTTATTCCTCTCTTTCGCTTTCGCGTCGGCTTTTATTTCTGATTCTGGATCCTAATTGTGTCACGAGAGAAACGACGAGGAAATTCTCCGAGAGGAGACTTCCGTTTTTGGGCGGTCGCTGCAGGATACGTGCAGAATTATCACGCGTCTTCGGCGATTCTTTATATGCTTCTTAATTCGCGTCGTAAAGTTTACGGCAGCCGGTCGTCCCGGTCGGGGCGACGGCAGAGGGAGAATTGAATTTACGTCGTCCCACCCTCGCAATTAACATTGCGTCGCGAGTTCGAGATTACATCGAAAGTCGAAACGGGGCTCAAGGCAATCTTCCAGGATTGTCCGAGGTAATTAGATTTCGTTGCGTTCGTGAGCAACGACGTAGCGTTGCATGCTACATCGCTCTGTTTGAAAAATAATGAGATTGACATTTGCTCGCATTGTTAAAAAATTCGGTCACCTGTAGAATAGCAATCCAGTGTGCAAAAGAGAGATGGACAGGTCGGTTATCATTGAACAGGCGCTACTCTTTATTTGATGGACGGCTTGTCATTTTACAGGCGTCCAGTTTGCGAGCTTTCGTTTCAGCTTCCAAAATTTCTGCTTTTACTATTTCTGATCGAAAAATAGGGTAGTGCAACTAAATATATGATACGAATTCCATTATCGTTCACACGTATGTGAGTCATTTATGTGAAAATTATTCAGGAATCCGTTTTTTTCTTCTCCGTTCATGTTTTATATACATACATATATATTTTGGCGAAGCGACATTTATGAGGCGTTTCTTTCAATTTAAATGTACTCTGATTTATAATATCATGAATTAATATAATTTATACATTAGTAATATCCAACATGTTTTGATTTTGGTAACCGAATCTACAAACTTTCCGATAAAACTTTATTTATGGCTTCCTTGCATCATTATTGACATCGTCAGTACAATTATTGTATTATTATACATATATTATGAGCCGCATGAATTGATGAATAAGTTGTGCCCCATTGTGATTCTAACAATGTAATCAATTATTGGTTGTGCAATATTGTGCCACTTAGCACAATATACGCTACTAGCATGGTATAATCAGTGCGCCATCGTTAATTAGTCTATTAAGTCTATTTTAGTGAATCTATAATACACGGTAGTATTCAATCGTAACTTTATGCACCGCATAATGCAGAAAACGTGTGCACTATCAGGATTATACTACAAAGTGCCGTTGCGCACTCGAGTGCAAGTTTGCTTCAATGAACACTCATTTGACATGCTCGAGCATGCAAATATGGGAAGTCGATTAAATATTTATTTATACTTTTCACACAAAATGTCATCTAAAATATTATTGTGAAGCTCCGCAGCGCTAGTTATGAGCGACGTCTTGATTTTGAGAAGCAGAGGCGGAGCTCTTTTCAAATATTAAAGAAAAACTCAGCAGCATGAGAAATGCATATCACATATCCGATTGATGCACGCTGACTTCTTTCACAGATATATTACAAATTATATATTTATTCTCTATATAATATTATTAAATTATATATTTATCCGCTCATGCAGAGAGTAATCGGAGCGCTCGAGAGATGCATTTCTCGCGCGTCTCGTCCCGTGCTCGTAATGTTATATCTCATTCGCGATTTCTCGAATCTTACTGCTATTATTCGGGAAGACTCGAGCTGTCCCATTTTGCTTCACGATTATTCGAGTCCCTTTGTGAGCCCACCTCTCTTTCTCTCCATCTCTTGTCCCTATATCTCCTTCAGTGTGTCTTCCTCATTCTCACTCGTGTGGTTCACTTCCAGGGTAAACGTTTGCGCAACTTTCACCTCGCTTCACATTCGCGTCTTGCCGCGGGTTGCTCAAAGTAAACGCGCATAATTGTTTACTTGCATCCTACCTGGCCAAGATTTTCGAGTCTGCCGCTCGTCGATTTTCCTAATTAGCGCTAATTATCTAAGCGCATGTGTGCGGAAAGTTGCGCATACGAATTAGAATACGCGGGACGATGCGTGGAGCGCATCAGTAAACGACGAGTAAAACTGCGCGATTTCGCGTTGCAGACGACGTGAAAATCAGCGCCACCAAAAAACAGGTTTAATGTGCATTTAAGTTGAGGTTTTTAGATTGCTTGAAAACCTTCGTAATCGGATTACGTGGAGCTATCATCAAATTGTAATATTATTAAAGCTATGATTGCTTTGATAAAGCTTAGTGAGCATCGCTTAAATCACATAACAGTGTTATGGTAACAATTTGTTGATAAGGAATAATATCAGTAACGACAGAGTGCACCGGATATTTGATGCTGCTAATTGAACGACTCGATTTAATTAAAGTGCTGCAAAATGCAACAGCGTTTTCTGCTGTTTGGACGTTTCGATTTTGTAAGTGTTCTCTAGGAATTCGTACGGGGATGTTTAGATTATTCGTTGAATCTTTTAATGCTCCACGCAAATGAACCGGAATGACTTTTATGGCTTGGCGATACGACTTTCGCGGATCTAACATCTTTTATTTCGATTTCCGGTCATCGTGATTCGAAAGTCTGCTCGATGCCGATACTGTATTTCGATGTCTGCGGAACGTCTATGGATATGTAAAGAGCTGGAGTAAGTTGAAACCACTTGGAAATCCGCAGGCGAGAAAATTATCGGGACGTCCAAACTTCGACGGCGGGACGGAATTATGCGACAGCTTTCGCAGCGCTTTTGTGTTTCGTTTCTTACATAAATTACGAATAATCCCCTTAATTCTTCTCTCCCCGAGAACTTGGACCGTGAGAGTTCATTTTAATATATTAACGATAGCTACGATCAATCTGGGATAATAATTCTGGCTACCAACCGTGCGATACAAAGATATATAAATATATCCATCATATATTCGTATATAAAATAGACAGTATATAATGAAAAATAAAATGGTTTAACAAAAATCGGATAAGTAAAACGAATCATTTTTTCTATTTAATCCTACTATTTTATCGCAAAAGTATGAAGAGCGATAAATGAAAGAATTACATAATTTTGCGGATCGCAAAAATGGGAATAATCTCGTGTAAACTTTGTTTAATGGAAACTGTAAAAAAATATTTTAACGAATAATTCCATAAAATATATGTAGAACATGATAAAAAATGCAATGAAATTGTTTTCGGAAAAGAAATCGATAAAATATATATTACAAGGGAAAAACGGCAACTACAGCTTCTGCAACTGTATTTCGAGAATCTGCATTCTCTTTTTCTCATACTTGCGTAAGATATATTATGGTGACTATGCTGTCTGACGGACAGCAGCTCTGCCACTACACTACTCGCCGCAGCAGCGAATAGTGTATATCCAGAACATTGAACTACATTGAACTAGACATTATACTAGTAATCATGTTTGAACACTCTGATGTTTCGTTTTTCATATTTTTGGCCAGGTTTGACCTGGCTCGCTGTTCCACTGTGCACCGTGGTAAAGATATAGAAGGCGCAGGATGTGTCTAGATCTGCGAGAGTGGTGTTAATTAAATAATTTAGTGAAATGAATTAATATTAACTCTCCCGTCAATATTAATTAATTTAACTAATTGTGAGCGAATTGGATGACTAACAACCTGGTCAGGCCCCGTCTACAATCAGTAATCGAAAGACGTAGTTGTATGTCACTAGTCGTATGTCGTAGCCGTTTGTTCAAACGTACCAATCTAAAAGCGAATTGTGTCGTACCGGTCGTATCATTAGTGAAGATTAGAGATTAAGCTTGGTTAAAGCTGAAATTGTGAATATAAAGATTCATAATGGGTAATACTAAATTGGTACATTTATTATCTCATACAATATTAATAATAACCTCATCTATAGTAATATTTCCTTCCATTTTGTGGTAAAAACTGAAACATCGTCGTATCGTTGTCGTAAAAGATGGGACTTGTCACGACGCCCAGCTTTCGACATAGAAATCATGGTTGTACGCATGTGCACGATATACGACTATGTCTTTCGACTGATCCTAGACGGAGGCGCGGGGCATCCTTAATCGACACTACTCTCATAGTGCTGAAAAGTTATTTAGTATGCTATGTATTAGTAGTATATATGTGCATAATCTGTATGCGCAACACATATATACGAAAAAGAGAAGTCACGCCCTGTCAAGGGCAGTAGGACTGAGGAGGAGGAGTTGAAGTCCTTGCCGCTTTTTATACCTCT
The DNA here is from genome assembly GCF_003672135.1 of Ooceraea biroi. Taxonomy (NCBI): domain Eukaryota; kingdom Metazoa; phylum Arthropoda; class Insecta; order Hymenoptera; family Formicidae; genus Ooceraea; species Ooceraea biroi. Next base: position 10,535,725 of record NC_039514.1, on the reverse strand, counting down.
CCGCGCGGGTATTGTTCGCGAGAAATGTCTTATCGGATGCGTTGCAACACTTGTGGTTCGTGCTACTACTTTCGGGGATGTAAGGTCCGCGTTCGCGGCGGAGTAATATGGTGGCTGAGATCCTGAGATGCTGTCCGCGAGGCACACGGTCGCCACACATACGCATAGGAACAATTAACGTTTCGGGCGGTGAACGATATCTTAAGGTTGGTTCATGCCGTAAATAACGACTGGCGTGGTGGTGTAGTCTGAATTCTAGTCCGACTCGACTAGTAGAACGTAATTAGAAATTCGCCGCGCGAGAATCATTGCCAAGTGCCAAGTCGATTGGAATGATCGCGCGTGCCACAATTCCAAATAATCTCGATTTCTTCGATAGCGAGACTCTAAGCGGTTAACTAACACCCGGATACATACACACACACACACACACACCACACAGATATATAGCTACTCACAAGTTCTCCCGTTTCCCGGATAACGTGAGTTTTCATTTAATCTCTAAATAAACGGATGCTCAACACTCAACATTCGAGGGGAAATGAATGCGTTTGCGTACCCTCGTTCATGTGACGTTGTTTCATCAGAATAATCAATAGGACACGTTGATAAGACTAGGCATTTCGGGACCACCGCGCAGATCGCATTATCATCCTGCTACCACTGCGAGTTCACTTTCACATTGTAAAATCGGAGGCGAACGAGGCAATTCTTCGTTGATTAAATCCACCGACGCGCCGATTACTAATTTTGACGCGCAAGCCAATATTTATTCCTCTCAACTCTCCCATGCCGCGCCGTTCCACCCCGTCGTATAACTGCCGATATTTATGGAGAACAACTCTTTAATGCCGGCACCGTGCCGGTGTCAATCGCCGTTCCGATACACCCCGTGGAATCGATAACCGTTCCCTCGTTTATTGGCGACGCGAGCTTCCCGATGATCTCCCGATAAACTTTTTTTCCTCGCGAGCAATCAAAGTTACAAATTGGATTCGCGTGACGAGCGACGTCGCGCCGCGCGCGGAGAGGGTACGCGTGACGTATCGCGAAAATAACGCCGATCATTTCGGGAGATTGCCGAATAAAATCGGCGACCGTGAATCCGCGATAATCTAATCCCCGTCGATGATTATCGTCAATGAAGCTAATATCGCTGAATCTCCCGCGCGTGAAGTACGCGCGATGATCTTCCTTTTTTTGCGTGAATCCGATTGTTCGGTTACATTGCCTGGATCGAATTTGACGTGGTTACATTTGTTTTAAACACGACACAATAAGACGACGCATGAGACATTTGAAAATATGATGTAGAGCAATTCCCATTATATTACGAATTTTGTATATTATGTAAAAAGAAATATATAATATAAAAATAAATGTAATAGTACAAATAATATTTGCACTATGTAAAAATAAAATACTTTTATTATGTTGCCATTCAGGCGTTCAAATTTTTGAAGACTATTTTAAATGTTTTTAATTTTTATTTCCGAAAGTTTATTTTTAAATGATGCGATTGTTCATTAGGTAGTACGAAACAGTATTTAGCAAAATGCAACAAATTATAACAAATGGACGGTATAATGATGATGATGATAGCGAAATGCGAGAGTGCGTGGACAGTCTGCCGGCGTCAAAGGGACATTCGCAATCGCTAATTGGCGCGTCGTGGATTAATTAACGCCTCGCAATCCCATTGTGCAACAATTCGTTTTCTACTTTCGCGAAATAACGCGTAAAACTAACGAGATCGTTAGCGGCCGGCATTTTCGCGGAATTAATCGATCTCGTGCCGATTAATTGAATTAATCCCCATCGTTCCTCTTTTGTCATTCTTTCATCCTTCTTAAAATATAGCGCGATATCAACGTGGGAATTGAATTAATCTCGCTTGAAATCGCTCGCGCAAACTAAACACTTTCGAATGATAAAGATTCACGTTGCATTTTTCAAATTGTTTAATTTCTTTAGACGCGTACGTGAAATAACTTTTCCGCTCAACTTTTCGCTGTCGGAAATTTCTTTCTGAAAGTGATTTCCATTTCTGTGAATCTTCTTCCTCGGATTTTTGACGAAAATGTACATTTATGGAATTGGAAACGCGGATAATTTTTGAAATGATATTTTATCTAATAATAATAAACTTTGTTAAAAGATTTATCTAGTTATGCTTCTTTCTAGGGTTTTTGTTTAATTACTATTTAAAACAGAGATGTCCTCCAATTGAAATTTCCTTTCTCACTGTTTCAGGCGATGAAGATGAGTAAAGTAGGCAACCAGACCAATTCGCAGGACCCACAGGCGGTGAATTCTCGCGTTTTCGTCGGGAACCTGAATACATTTCAATGCAGCAAAACCGATGTGGAGCGAATGTTCCAGCGCTACGGCCGCCTGGCTGGTGAGTTCATCGCGGAAACTTTCATTAGTATTCAATTTAAATTGCCAAGAGGATATCTCAAAAATATGCCACTGCAAAACTCCGATCTTAAAATTCCTGATTGAGAATGCTTAAGGTAACGCTCGAGAGAGATACAGCTCGATGACAGATTGCCGAGGAAATGAGAAGCTTAAAAATACGCCGTGTCAAAGTGAAGCGAGAGAAAAAGGGAATTCGAGAACACATTTGAAATTTATACGTGACTCATATATGCCTCGTGATGTATTATTTCAGGCAGAATATGCCAAGAGGTCATCATTATATTCATATCTCTAGAGGGGGGGGGACAGTATTATTAATACGATCGTATTAGCGAAAGTGGCAATTCGTTCTTTCCGCAAAAAAACTTTAATTAACTCGCTTTATTTTCCCTTCCCATTTAGGGTTAAACTGTGTCTCGGGATCAACGGCGAATCCTCGTATCCGGATCGGTTTTCGAATTTCGTTTATCTTTCCTGCATCTTGATTCCCTGCGAAAATATTTAGCAGCCCGTCAACTCCGCTCGAGAATAATTGCTTCTGCTGCGTGCAAGCGTGATCCTCGCGAGCGATGAGTGTCACTTGGACAAATTTATGCGGATTGTTGGAAAAAGAAAAAGAAAACGAGAAGATTGTTCTGCCAATTTCGAATTTGTTCTCGAATCGCCTTGGCACCGGCGAATCACGAGGAACAAATCGAATCGCGCGCGGCCCGGATAACATCCGATAATTCGCGATCGGATAACTTATTATCCGGCGCGGAAAAATTGCATCGGGAAGAATAGCGGAAGGGCCAGCGGGGAAAATGAGATCTCGGTAACGCAATTTCTGCCACGGCGACTTGACCTTCGGCAGCACGAATTGGATATCCGTCGGTCTCCAGTTTCAGGAGGAACGGACGATGACTGCCGCTTGCCTTCTCTTCCTTTGTGAGCCCGTAACCTCGTTTACCGCCGCAATCGCGGGATTTGTTATCCCGGAAAATCATTTTTCCCGCGCACCGGCTCGCTCCCTTCTTCCCCTCTCTCTGCCCTCCCATCCTCGCTGCCACCCCCCTCCGCTCCCCCCCGCGGCAACGAAATTACAACGGCGATCCATTGGAACGATGGATAGATGGATAGATGGACGATGATAAGTCGGGAATGACCGTGTGACCGAGATGGACTGGGGAATGGAATAAATGGCAAATCGCACATTGGGTTTCTCGCGAGTTATTTCTAATTCAATGTGCAGGACATGTACCCGTGCACGATTTTAGTTTAGCGACGGATTTGATTTCAACGATGGGGACACTTTTCCGATATACTTAAATTTCGGTCACGTTCAACATAGAATATTTTCGTCCAAAGCTTCAATCCATCTTGTTTTGCAAACATGTGCGTAACATTTCATGTTCATTTTAGTCCGTCTGACATTTTGAAACCATTAGAGATATACTTAATGATTGGAATCTAAAAAAAACATTGTTTAGACATATCTGGGTCATATAAAATTGATCGCAGAGACAGAGTTCGTTCGAAGTTAATCGAAAAATTACAAGTTTACGTACGAAGCTTAAACAACAAGCAAAAAACGTACAAAACATTAGGAAGCATTAAAAGTATTTAAAAAAATGAGGGAAATAAGTATAATACGGAAAATAACGGTACAAACAGAACCACGAGATAAAGCAGTACGACAACAAGAACGAAAAACGCTGCGGAATTAGCGTCCGCTCGGGGACGCAATATTGGCGCTGGCGACGTCCGGCGTCGCCGGGTTATCGCCGCGAAAGTTTCGCCCAGTTCCGTCCGGCAAAATCGCAATTTCGAATGTCGAATGTCGAAATTACAAGGAGCTGCCGGCTGCCGATAAACAGCTTACTTTCTCAATAAAGCACGAAGACAATAAAGGGCAACTTCGTCCTCGGGGCCGGAATTAAGGCGCTCGACGGATTAGAGGACGCCGATACGAAGGATAAGCCGCGTCCTGTCGCCGCGCGTGCAGCGCGCGATAGCGGACAAATTACAAATTCTGCGAATCAAATATCCTTTCTACAAGCAACGTTTCGCGAGAAAATCCACGCGAGGACCGTCTTCACGGTAATTGCTTCCGCTGCCGTGATCCGATTTCGGTGGCGGACGTAATTTCACGACGAAGATCGCCTCAATTTTGATAATTTTTTCCGCGCGCCTGTTTCCGAGAGCGAGACGTGGACAAACGCGCACGATTTAACGTACGACATCGAGAAGAAGAAACCCGACCGTGCCTTTGTTAACGAAAACTCAATTTTTCGTTGTCAGAAGATTTTAAAGGTCGGGGAGAGAGGGTCGGCGATATTCCCGGCGACGGGTGCTATCCTGAACGCGGATGTGTATTGGAAGAAATCGTCGTCGGAATGATTTAAATCCGTACTGTCGAATGCCCAGATAACGGCACTAGAGAGAGATAGAGAGAGAGAGAGAGGAAGTATGAGCGAGTGCGCGCGAGTCTCTCTGCCGACAAGTTTTCCAATATAAAGTCGATATATGTTCTATATAAATGCCAAAACATTGGAAAAATTCACTGCAACAAGCCCTCGACGCGGTACTGCCGTTATCGGGGCACTTGGTCGTCACTTTGCAGAGAGAACAAAAACGTAGTTACGAAAAATACAAATAATTGTTACAAAGGGTCGTTGATTTTTGTTGAAGATCTTTCCATCAAACATCGAACTTTGATTTCCATTTTTCCATTCCCGCCTTTTTCGCAATCGAGTTTATTTGGACGTTGTTTGCGGGACTCTGGAAGCGAGCGTATAAATCGCGACTTTTTCATCGCTAAATAAACTGTAAAACTTGTCGAGAGAGCACTCTCCGCGAGGGGGAAAACTCCCTTTCGCTCCGGCTCAATGAGAACGTCGATTTATATATCCAAGAGGAAGCAGCTCTGCAATTCTGATATTTTCAAGAAAAGCTCCTTCTTTTTTTCCCCCTCCCCATCGTGCGTAACAGCTTAGAGCTTGCGAAATAACATACACGCCGGATCTCTCGAACAGAATAGCAATAAGCGATTCTTATTCGCTTCGATTTGTGGTGCGCGCATCTAGCGACGAAACAAGATAAAATGGAAACTCGGTATCGGAACTGTTCCGTCGAATCCTTTTGGCACCGATATTCTATAACAGTTCCGTAACTTTATATTAGATCTCGTAGCGGTATCGCACAAAATCTCACCGGCGAACACCGGTCCTGAATCAGCTCCGGGCGCGATCCGACGTTTCCAAAACCCCGCGAGCATCTGCATGAAACTCCGCGGACTGATTATGTTTCCATTAGCGGCTGCGACCGGCAAAAAGCGCCGATATCTCAAGCGGTTCCGTAACGGTTTTCTGATGCACGAATGTAGTTTCGATACCGAAACCAAAATCGAATCGGATATTTTTGTTTAGGCAACCGAGCGCTACGTGCATTACGTGTATTCTCGCGTTTTGTTTTTTTTTTATATTTTTTGCGAGGGAAAAAAGATTCCACCGGGATCCATCAACTGTGGTATTCGGAAAGGGAGGGAAAGAGGGTCAAAGGATAGCTTCCGTTCACGTTGAATTATAGACAGACTTGTCATTGCAAAATTACCATCTTGTCAGGAGGAATAAGTGGCAGGCTTCGTTTTACGTTTTAATCACCATGTCGCGCGATTAACGCGATTGGCTAATTAAATGCAAGCCGAGGGATCCATCGCGTCCGACGTGTAAAATAAAGTAATGACAACCGCGCGCGCGGGGGCATCGGGTATCACAAACCACCCCCGTATTCGCACATCTACCACGCACGTGCACACATACACACATACACTCTTACTTACACATACATACTTACGATCGCGCATTTCGCTATCGCGGTTTTTACGGCCGGAATAAATTTCGTCGCCGAACGATCTCTCGAGCGCCGATATCGAACTCCCTGCACCCGCTGTGTGCACAAATGCACCCTCTAACACTTCCGCCGCCCGTTCCCCCCTTTACATATGACATGAGCACAGACAGCGATTTAAATTCCGGAATAAACGTTACGGCGATGACGAGTTATGTTACGAGGATCGAAGATCGATACGATCGACACGGCGATCGCCCCACGGCCGATACGGCGTTCCGAAAATGCACGAAGGGGGTGGGATTAAGCTCTGAGATATGAGGATGATATAGTGTCTTATATATCGGGCTCCAAGCGCTAAATGTTTCGGGAGATCGACGGGATCGCATCGTGTAATGCATGATAAATTTATCTCTCTTCTTTTTCTCCTAAAGACGAGCGCGATAGACAGGTAGGAAGATTAAAGATCGAATGCGAAAAGGAAGTAAGACAAGTTGCGCGTCGAACGGAAGCGACAGTGCGGGAGTGCTCTCGCGAATGCGCCTCAAATGCACGAATCTACCGACAAGTAGTCATATAATTAAATCAATTGATCTAGTGCCAATCCTGTTATACATGTTATAGCATGTTTTTGGAACATGAAACTAAAATGAAAGCCGGCAAACTGCGGTTGTCGATATATCACGCCTGTGGAATGGCAACCCGTCCATCAGTCAAAGATCAAGCGTCAACAGAATGGTAACAACTTGTATTGTTTTCTCTTTCGCGTGTCAGGTTGCCATTCTACAGGCTCTTTAACTTTGCTATTGTGGGGTATCTGTATCTCGTTTTCATTAGTTTTTAGTACAATACTGTTTATTTTTCAAATATGCCGCGTACTAAGCAACTCCGAAAGATTCTACGAGTTTCATATTTTCCACCATTAAAGTAATGCCAGAGAAAAAAGAACAAGAAAGATGAGAGAGTGAAGTAAGAGTGCAACTGAATTGATGACCGTTGCATTAATCGACTTGCATCCCCGAGGCGCGCGTCAGGTTGAGATTTTTTAAATCCCGTCGACAACGAGTGTTCATTGAAGAGCGAGCTGATAACAACGGCAACGGCAACGGCGAAAACTATGCGAGCACCTCTTGCGCGCAGGGAGAGCGAAGCGGACTCGTGTGGACAGTATTTGCATTCCGGGGCGTAACACGCGCGCAACGCGCGTCCGTGTGAGGATGTTACGCGACGTGCACGGCTGCGTGTGTGTGTGTGTGTGTGTGTGTGTGTGTGTGTATGTCGGCTAGATTTACATATTTGTTTCGGCATAATGAATTCCATGCATGGTCAGCTGCTAACCACGCAAAAGTTATTACGGGTACACAGATTACAGGTCGCGTCCATGCGACTTGCCGCGCACCTGCAAAATCGACCAGTAGTGCAATGCGCGCGCGCTCTTGTTTTTATTAATTTGGTTTGCAAAAATGTTTAATATTCCTCCCCCGCAGTCGCGTTTAATCGTTCGGAAATTTCGTTATTTAATTTAGGATTTTTTTTTGGAACCGGGGGTTCAAGTTTATCCGATTAAATGTATCCCGTACATCTAGACGCACGGACGGCAAGGGGTTCTAATAAAAAGAGAGGGCGAGGCAAAGGGAACAGGCGACAGCAGCTTGGGAAAATTTGCAGCTGCGCATTCACGCGCGATTCCGCTTTGCGGAAGCGTTAGTGCGCTAACGCCTCCGCTTTCGATTACGCGTGAATATTTTTAATATAAATAAAAGAGTTTCACTGATCTTTTGTCTTCTTGTGGCAGGTATTTCCATGCACAAGGGCTACGCATTCGTGCAGTTCACAAATCCGTTTGACGCGCGCAGCGCGTGCCTCGGCGAAGATGGCCGCACCGTCCTTAGCCAGATTCTCGGTAAGTGAGCTCTAACCGTTCTTTTATCATATCATTTGAAGAGTTATCTAAAGAGACATGAAAGGTAGGTTGGACGTGTCACGTTCCCGCAAAGCTACGCTTCGTTAAAACAACTTTACGATATACGGCGCCGTAAAACATACTGCGCAGAAGCGTAATGAATTATACCTGTCGAGTATTTTATAATTACGCTATATGTGTGTATTATTACATGCAATCATACACAATATTGATGAGGTGCAAGATCGATGCCGAGAGAAGTTTATTTTTACAAAATCCTTTAATTCGCGTGGAATTGCATTCAAAAGAATTTTCGGAACTTACGTAACATCGTTCGAACGAGATTGTTTATTTAGAGGAAATTTAAGACGACAAGATCGTCGTGATATAAAAGCCTCTTTTTGTCGATGTATCGACGTGTATCGACACTTTGTAAAGCAATAATGAAACGCAAGGCAGGAGGAGAGGAGGGGTTCTCGCATTAATATGCAACGACGTGGAACGCGCCGGCAATATGAGGGATCACTTTGACGTGATCATTTATTCAACACTCGCCGGGGAAGGTGTATCACTTTTAGCGTTTAGGGCGCGAAACGGCGCCAAGCATCCACTGTGAGACATATTTACGACACGTGCAAAAATATAAAAAGCACCGCGGGCCTGTAATGGGTATCGAAAGTGAAGCATCGCGAACACGGCGCGTACATCTATCAGATAACCACCGTGCTGCATCGTTTCATATCACTTTTTCATCTCTTTCCATTTACGAACCGCACAAAAAGTCGCTGTATAATTATTAACGTTACAAAAATTTTGAAACCATGCGAATAGGACTCAGAGAGAATTAGCAGAAGTCCCGGCGCGTTATCGAGTGTCCTCGATGCATTTTCGTAATATCAGCAGCACGAGATCCCTTACAGGTCTGTTTTATGGGGTGAAGAAGGCTCGTTCATCAAGTCGCGAGCATCGGTCCGCGCGCGTATTCGCCGTACTCGCGTTACTCCGGCGAGGGTTTTCTAATCCGACGAAGAGCTCTGACGCGGGTAACGCCAGGTTCTTAAGATATTAACTTGGAAACAGCGCATTCGCATTAGGCGGTCAGGAGCCGCGGAAATCCGACCGAGATGCATCCCGCCGATCGCTCCGATTATAACATACTGCACACAGACCGTCTTACAAAGAGACGCCGCCAGCCGGCCCGTGAACATTACATGTGAATACATGTGAATACATACGCATGAACAAACAAACGACCGCGATACAGGGTTGAAACCTGTGGACTTAACGCCAGCTGCAGCACCGGCTACCGTAAAGCGTCGCCGAGCAGAGTAGAGAGAATCGCCGTACCGTATCTTTCTGTCAAACGTGGGCGAAGCTATGTAATTAGAGTCCCGTCCTCAATAATGGAGCTTAATTAATTTTAATAGCACGGCCGCTCCGCTATGCAGCTCAAAACTGCAAGCGAGCAATCCGCTAGCATTCCTCCCTTGGTCGGCCGATACCCTCGTCAGCTATCAAATATATTAAGCTACTAAATTTGTGATTAGAAAGATAAGTAAATGTATATAAGTATGCCATGACTACATGTGAGTAGTCACGAGTTTTCGAAACTTTATTTTTTTTATTCTTAGTTAGTTTTAGAGGTAGTAGATATTTCCAGCGACCGAATAGGAAAGTTAATCGCCTCGTACGTCACTGTTGATCGCTTGTATTTTCTCTTAATCGCGCGAGCGCTTTTTCCGCTCTGGGGATTCGTCAAGAAGAGTCAAGATCTTAAAGCCGCGCGGAACTCGGGACCACCCAGGTCCGCTTGTACGTCGTTCGCGGAGAAAGGTTCGACGAGACTTTTAAACGTGCCCATGGGATACGTGAGATTGTCGAGGCGTATCCTATACGTCCCTCGTAATCCACGTCCTTCATGTCCTCCATGTTCCGCATATGAGCTGCATCTCGAGTGTCGAACGATACGCGTGCGTATCGGCGCATCGAATTTTTCAGGCCACTCTCCGCTCTACCTCGCACGCTGGTACAAGCGTTTTCCTTCATCGGCCTTTTCTGCGCCCCGAGTGTTTCTAACTCGTGTTGCATATGTAGGCGAGTGTAAATGTAGGATAGCCACTCTCCTTGTCCTTTCTTTTCTATCCCGCAATAACTTATCTCGTAGCGACAGAACTCGCTACCTTCTGATATTTATTTCATTGATATTTCTAACGTGTAATCTGAATATTTTTAATCCGGAATATTTAATCCGGAAATTCGAATACTCAGCATTTTGAATTAATTTGTCTTTGATGTTTATATCGTGTATAACGTAGGATAGAAATCAAGGAGTTGGAGAGAAAACATTACGTCACGTTTCACGAAGAAGAACGTTCCCATTCGGAGAGCTCTCGGCGCGCGGATCCCTGTGAAAAACGCGATGATATAAATCCCGGATGGGCAAAGTAACCCCCTCGATATTTCTATCGAATTTCAAAGTCCACAAATTCCTGTCAATTATGCTTTTGATGCGAGCACGATGGCGGTGGTGGTGGTGATGGTGGCTCGAGCTACCACCCTGTGCTTTTACCCAAATATTTCTCACCGCCCCGTATTATAGCGTGCTCATTCGCTCGCTCGCTCGCTCGGAGTGCTGTCCACCCTCCTATTTCTAACCCGCTTTACCCTCCCCTGTGGCAAGTCGCACTTGTAAATGCACGCCGCCGTCCGCGCGCGTGTGTACGTGCTTGTCCGCCCCGGAGGTAGGCGAAGCATCGGGCGAACCGCCGGAAACACAGTTCTTGCATTAGCCGAAGAAAGATTTCTGGGGTAATCGTGGCGGAGAAACTGCCATCCCGTGAGAGATGTGGAGGAAGGGTTGAAAGAGGAAGGGGGACAACGTTGGGAAACGAAGAAAGAAAGGACGCGCACGCGCCGCTCGTCGTTCTTATTGGCGATGCCCAGGTGAACTGGGTAAACGGGGGTGGGATGGAGAGGAGGGTCGGAAGGATCGGGGGTGGGTGGTTTAGCGGCGGCTAATTCCATTGGGGTGCGCGAACGAATGGAGTAAAAGAGTTCCCACGCGATAAGCTTTAACCCTTTGACGCCGCTTGTATCTCCCAAAAAGCGAATCGATCTTCTCTAACGGGTGGCGCGGCAAAACGAGGAAAACGTCCGATGGTACCCCCTTGAGTGTCTCTCTCCCGCACACCGGCAAAAAAGATGCACCTTGCCTTGCGGACTCTCCCGGGAGAGACTGTGAACGTAAGCGAGAGCCTCGCTGGTTTCCGGTAATTTACCGTTTTATCGCTGGATCTAATCTCGAAACAACGGGAATTACGCGGCCGAAACGAACGAGTACAGTGTAAATCATGTTTTATCGGCGAAAATTAGACGGTCCACCGTTGAACGATAATTTCAGACGCGCGTGGCTCAACTTTCTCGCCGACATTTGCATGTTCGGTGATTCACAGTGTCCTCCGAGGGCTTGTATACGCTGTAGAATTTTTTCAAGGATTCCGAAAGCGCCGAGACCGAAAAAAAAGAAAGAGGGAAACGCTCGGATTAATATTAATTGTGATATTCACTTCGCGAACGTCATCAACGTTTAATCGCCGGCCACCCGGAAGATGGGTGAGTCACATGACGAGAGTAATGTGCACGGCATATGCAAATACCGGCCGGACGATGATTTATTATACTAATCTCGTTACGAATTAATGTGCTGATTTATGGTGGCGCGCGGTCCTTTTTCGCTCTTCGCAAGGTGTCCCGCCGCATGAAAACGCGACATAAGTCATCCCCGTCGCACGGATTTTTTTCAAAGCCGTCCGCTCCTCCTTCCTTCTCTCTCCCTCTCTCAGTCTCCCTTGCACGCTTGCAACCTCTCGAGGAATCCGTAAATCTGACGCATTCGCGTATTAATAAAAGCACCGGAAATTCCTATATAATTTTTGGCCGATTTCCTCGCGGCGGTTCAACGACCTTCGACTCGGCGGTTGAAAATTAAATGCCGTGATGAATTATGCTTATCGAATCATTCGGAGAGCTAGGGTTCGCGAAATGTTTCGTCTCGGGGCGAAACGAAATAAGACGGTGGGCGGGAGGGAGGGAATCGTGGTGGGGGAGAGAATCATTCCGCGTGTCAGAATTTCATTACAATTATATAGCGCGGCCCTTTCAAAGATACGGGCAGCGAAAACGTAAAGATGGAACAATGGATGGAGAATACCCGATAAGACTGGTAACGTGGGACGTTGTAATTTTTGCTCTCTTTTAGCGCTGAAATCTGATATAAAACTGTGGAACTATCTCCGCCCCGATCTGGAACGTGACTTCTATTTTTAACTTCCGCCTTCTGTTCCCGCTAATGGAATCCTTCTCACGCTGGTGCATCACGAACATCCAGTTACGAACATTGGCGGAGTTATCACTTTTAGTGCGACCACCGGGACTTCGCCGGGTAAAATTAACAATAATCCAACGAAGCTCCGACGAATGCTGGGAGGTGTTTTCGCGCGCGGCGAAACAACGTGCCTGAACAACAACGTTCGTTGGTACGCATCCGCGTTACGAGAGGGAATGAAACTGATCGCGAGGGTAAGATCGCCGTGCTTGGAATCCCGGGCGAATAGCGAAATCTGAATTGCCCGTTAATGCTAACGAAAACACGAGGTGGATTTTATAATGCAATGTGTCACGTGTTACGCGAGCGAGTGCGTGCGTGCGTGCGTGACGTAACGCTTCAATCGCTGAAAATCCCCCGTCCATGCGACGCGTGCCTTCAATCCCGTTCCCGATTCCGGTACCAAATCCGCCGCTAATTAACAAGCACAACGCTCGCATTGTTTAATTTTATTATGCAACGTTATTCTAGACTTCAGACTCGTTTATCCGCCGCGAACACAACACGTCGTGTTGCGAGCCGGAAATTCCGCTAATTAGGGAGGGCGTATAATGTAATTGCGCTCGGGATCCACCCTCGTCCCTGCTCCTCGCCTCCCGCTCGATGTCTCCCCGGTCGCGCAACCTCCCCCTCGCGCTGTGTCCTTTCTTCCCTCCTGTCGCCTCCTCGGCCCTCTCCTCGTCGCTTGTCGCTGAGCGTGGCTCAAAGTAACCTTCTGCATGAAATGCGCTTACACTAACGAAGTCCGCGCTCGTTACCGGTTTCATAAACGATAACCGGCTCAAAGTGACGCTCACCCGTGACACGTAGAGCCGCCGCGACGCCGGCGCCGAGTTTATTCGTGCCGCCGCGACGCTCTCTCCGGCCGGTACCCTCGCGCGATAATGCTCAGATCGTGGTACCCCTGTGAAGGAGGAGCGCGGGAATGTCTGCGGGAGGGTGAAAGCGTTCGAACTTCGCACTCGTCGGGTATTAACCCCCGGTTTGCCGTTCTATTCGCCACCCGGATTCACCACTCGACCCACTTCCGTTCTTAAACGCGATGGAAGAGTCTATCCCCGCGCGAGGGTGAAGGCCGAGATAATCGGTACTTTTCGATACTTTTCAGCCCTGATCGCGCCCAGCCATTTTCCGAGGAAAACTCGAGGAAGTTATTTTAAGGGTGACTTTAATTTTCTGCGATCTTTTGAAGAGTTCAGCAATTTTTCCGTTCAGAATGACAGTCTCTTGTGCGACGAAAGGTGCAGCATCGCATCCCTAGGGTGCAGAGCGTAAATGATCGCGTGGACACGCATTTTTCTGCCAAGGGAGAGAGAAGAGGGATGTGAATATCTCGAGTTCCACGTGATGCGTGTGATTCCGCGTTTCGCAACCGGACGATTGGTAGAAAACTAGTCTGATTTTCCAAGTTATCGCAAAGTGCTGTACGCTCGCGACCACCGCGCTGTGCTATCAGCACACGCGCGCGCGATGCGAATGATCTCTCTCTCTTTTCCACTCCCGAAATAGTCATTGTACTTTACGATCGTCCCATTTTTTCATGCGCGCACGGGATCAGGACGAGTGTATTTAATCCGTCTGAAAGAGCGTATCGCAAAAAAGGGGGCAACGGGGGATGAAAAGTTGACCCAGAGTGGAGCAGCGTCAGGGGTGGACGGGATATTTTAGAATCCCTATCTTCGCGCGGATGAAAATTTTATTTTCCCCGAGTGCAGCAGCGCGAAATGTGAACCTTTATAATAATAATAATAATAATAATTAAGTAGCTCGCATAAGTACCTTGTAATGTCAGACATTTTATTATAGAACAGTCAAGCTAATCTCATTTCTTAATGTAACTTTTATTATAATTTTCTTCGTATTTAAAATAACGAGAACGATGAAATTTCGGCGAAAATAATCGATTAAATTCTAAGTTGTGCTCAGTTCTCAAACGTAATTACGTTTGTATAGTAATATTTATCACATAGGAAAATTATTAATATTTAACGCTTGAAAATTAAAGACTTTTTATTCAAATTCTGAATTGCTCTCAGCATTAAAAGTGGCCGTCGATCCATTTGTAATTAAGCAGGCAGCTTAATGCACGAATCACTGCGTTTCTGAGCAGATAAGTGCTGCGTGCTTCACGTCCACCCCTGGACACCCCGGCATCACTTTACAACTCCCACCACGTGTTCTCCACCCGCTTTCCCAGTCGCTCCTCAAATGAGCGCTGAAAGCTGGCAAACTCTTGAGGATATAATCCCGGCTTTCCCGATTTTCCCGCTGCAGCCTGGAGAGCGGCTCGCATGAATTTATATGAAAACGCTATCCGTCCCTCGCCTCACTTCGTCCACTATCCGTTGCATTATGCACCTCCCTTAGGCCTCCCCTCGCCTAGGATTTTAATGCGCTCGCGTTTCCAGATGATCTCTGACGGATCTTTTTCCTCTTAGATCCGTGATCTTTTATCCTCAAATTAATTTGTTTATCTCACTTATCTCACTTATCTCACTTTAGCGCAACCGAAATTGAACAGCTAGCCATCCGAATTAAATTAACAGACTGCCAGAGGAAGAGAGAAAAAGAGCAAGTTGGAGAGAATCAAGAGTATCGCGTGTTTTTTTTAATGAGTCAAAAACAGGTCGAAAACAAATGTATCCATCTTGTGAATGTACCCTTTAATTATCGCGCAAACTCGATTATTGATACACGATCTAAGAATGATTAATGCCGCAATTAATGTGAAAGTGCGGCCGACGGTGGGCTGTCGATAAGTCTGAGGGGCGAGTCAGATTAAAGTTTTAAAAGTCGCGCCGCGCGCGGAAGAAGTACGGTGATTGGAGACATAAAAGTAATTACTCTCTCCGCGGCGACCGAGGGAGTTAGCGTAATTGAAATAAATCAGCGGGCAAGTTTTAAATTTGAAATCTCCGCCGCGTGCTCGCCCGCGTTGTTGCCGTTACCCATAGACGCAATTAAAGCGGGAAGCCGGCGCTGTTCGCAATTTGGACTGAATAAACAAACACCTGGATCGATCATGATCGCTTCCGATTTACCTGCGCGCGCTTTTCCTTCCGCTTAATTGAAATTGAACATCCGGCGATGCGCACAAAAGAACGCCATGACGTCCAATTAGCACGTGCGTAGGATGCTGCCGGCCGTTCGTAGCGCGACTCACATTGCTAATTAGAAAATATTAATTAAACTCGCGCTCTTAAGAACCCGAAGAATTCGATCGTCGCTTGTACATAAAGGGCTGCCACCGACGGTTGACGAACCTTTCGCGCCGGAACGTTTAACCATATAATCCGCTTCTGAACTGTGAGCGGACAAGCGAACAAGCGAGCGACTCATCGATCGTTGCTCACTCGTGAACGAGTGATAAGTCCTTGCACTCTCGCACAAAATGGCCTTCTATGCGATTTCTATTTCTCCAACTACGCGAAAAGAAATATGCGAGATGTCTCTCGCCGTCTCTCCCTTTTGTACTTTAATATTCCCTTACAACCATTTCTTCCTTTGTGAATCAGTTTACGTTACTTTTGCCGGCAAGGGAAGGGACTGAGTCGGGACTGAGAACAAGGAATCATCTAGGGCTGAAGGGTCTTCCGGTAGCTTTAGGGCAGAGCCTGTCTGTTTCCTGTTCGTTTCGTTTAATCCTCCTGCGGCCTCCCCTCTCCCCGCGAGATCATTTATGGATGCGTTTGTTATCCGAGACAAGCTCACCTGCAAATTCTCGCGCCCCTACTCTCTTCCCTTACGAAGTCGCCTGCCCCTCCAGTACCCTCATACAATTTCTGTTCACGCCGCAAAAAGCCAAGTTTCCCAATACCGTTTCCACCTACCCACTTCCGGTGAGAAATCGGAGTTCCCGCGCCGGTCGTCGTCATTTAAATACGTCACCGTGGCTGGCTCGTTCACAGTCACGTGTCGGGGGTGAATAGCAGCGATTGGGGCGCGTGTAAAGGTGACAGGACCGACGGGTGGAAAGGGCGAACGAGGAAGGCAGGTCCTCTCTATTCCCCCTCCTCTCCCCCTCCTCCCTTCCTCACGGGAAATACGTCGAGTATCTGAATAAATCGAAACAGCCAAAGTGATTCTCCAACTTAAATTAGTTTCCGCCTCGAACATCGAACAGGTTGCGTTAGGTCAGGCCAGGTCAAGTTAGAGGAATAAGCTACTTTCGCTTCTTTTCACGAAGACGGCAGCAGCAGGCGGAGGGAAAAGGGGCGGGGAAGAAGCGGAGACTTCCGCCGTTGCAAAACGAATCCCCAGGTGATTTCGCTGGTCGTTATTCGCTCGTCTCGCATTGCGAATCGCGCGGAAAAAATCTTTTTGCGGATTCATTGTCCTCCGTGATGAAGTTTCGTTCGATTTCTCGTCTCGAGCTTTTGTTCGCTGTAATTTACGATAGTTTAATAAAAACAATTGTCGTCGCATGCAGCGAACGGATATCGAAAATCGAATTTTTCTGGTTGGCAAATTAGACTCTTCTCGAGAGTCTAATCTCGCCAATTTTCCGAAGAAGAAGAAAGAGAGAAAGAGAGAGAGAGAGAGAGAACAAGAAAAGATGGCGGTGGGCAAAACGTAGCACGGAACTAATCGACGCTCGAATCTCGTATCCTCCACAGCATCCGCGTCTCGATTTACTATTCGCGCGCATTTTCCACGAGGATTCGGCAGAGGATGGGAAAAGCTGGAGAGACGCCCGTATCTCCCATCTCTTTCCTTGGAAATCCCGGGATCGAAATTCCCGTCGTACACGAAAGGTGGAACCGGGAAATTAGGATCTGATTAAAAAAGCAGACGGCACACGTTGCCTCGCGAAATTTCTATTCGAAATCGATATTCGTGAGCGCTAAGCTCACTCGACTTCTCCGAAATGCGCCTGCATTTCGTTTACTTCGGAATCCAAAAACAAAACGCATCCAGGAAACAGATCGAAGATACAAAATACGGAAAGCTAAAGCAGAGAGAGAGCACAATCTCGAAGAGAACAATAATCATATCGCCGTTTCGTCATTTGGAACCGCTCATTCGCCAAGAAATTATCTTAATTAAACGAAAAATATCATTGCGAAAGATATCGTGCTGAAACTTGACATCGCTGGACAGGGCGAAAGGCACGACGCGGCGACGTGACGTTATTTGCATAAAGTTGGTCACAGCGAGCGGAGCGGTTCCTAGCACGCGACCGCGCATGAAAAACGGAACTCCGCCAAGTATCCGCGACGTATCGAAAGTACGCGCTTTTATTCGGACGTGCGGCATATCTCTACCGGCTGAATCGTTGGATTTTGTCGTGAAGTTTCGAAATGGATTCACCGCGGAGTCCATTACGAGATCACGGGAGGAAACGCGAGGTACGTATCATTACTCGCGCGGAAACTCAGACCGAGATAACCATCCCCCGGCGCGCTCCGCTCCGGTCCGCTCTGTTCGGTCGTGGCCTCCCGAAGACGAGGAAACTCGTCGACTTTCCGACTTCGTAATCGAGAAAACGCGCGTACGTACGCATGTATGTATGTATACGCGTATTGCGCGTGTCGTTACATGTGTCCGCCTTGCCGTTCCGAAAGCACCATGAAATATGGAAACGCGGTTACCGTAACTCGCGGAAAAGCCTCGTAGGCTTTTATTTGGGAAGGACGGCGGCGGGGGTGAGTGGGTGGGTGGGTGAGGGTGTTAACTTTTCTCCGCGTTGCACGTTTTGTTTTCGGGATTAGAGCTTCCGTTTCTCTTGCTTTCGCCGATTTTCTTGCAGTCCGCTGGAGAAAACGGAGAACTGCGCGTTTGTGTGCAGAGTAACTTATTCAACACGTCGGCTTGCTCCTCTCTTTCTCTTTTTCTCTCTCTCCCTATCCCTTTCTTCTCTCCATTCATTGTGGCAATGAGAAACCGTGATATAGAGCATGGGAAACGGGAAAAACCGGACAATACAGGAGAGAGAGAGAGAGAGAGCCAGCGAGAGCGGCGCAAGTGCGAGTCAGACGGCAGAGTTGTGGCCTCGCTATCGTCGTGTTAAATATTTAAAAAACCCAGTGTTTGTGAATGTTTCGCGGCTATCGTAAATAGGAGGGACGTGTGAAATGAAAGCGGCGGCGGCGCGCAATGAAAATGTAACACGCGCCGTTACTTTGATGCCAGCGAGCGAACGAGCAGTTGTGTGGGCCTCGTCTCGCGATCGCGAAAAAGTTCACAAATTAACGCGATTACATGCGCAAATAAAGAGCGCAGCGCTGTCATTGCTGAAAGGCAGCTGTCTCTCTTTCTGTTTTCTGCAAAAACGCCCTGAAATGCAATCGGCGGTAGGGGCGGCCGAAACGCGACAAAGCGGAAGCGACGACGAGCGAGCGAGCGTCAAGCTCGAACGCGCGCAGAACGAATGCAATTATGCGCAATGCGCGCGCGCGTGTGCGCGAGCGAGCGAAGCGAGCAAGCGGACAAACGCGCGCATTCTACGCGAGTTCGTGTTTATAATTTTCTTTGAGGCGACAAATTCCATTCGCGTCGCTTCCGCTTTGAATGCGCCGCACGACAACGCATGCATTTAAACGAGGTAGTTAATCTTCATTCGGCGCTTTCCACGAGCGGGTTAAATCGGTTGAGAAGCTGCAAAAATACCGACCGGAAAGGTGCGCGACGACGAGTTGCATTTTGCATCGATTTGCGGGGTTGAAGGAGCCAGGTGGGATGAAACGGGAGACGAGCGGTGTGGAGCGAAGGCCTGAAAGATCGCGGAAGTGTGCGAAACGCTTCTCCTGTGAATCGGTGGATTCCAGTGCGGACTCTGGTTCAAGTTGGTCCTTGGATTAATTAATTAATTAATTAATTAGCGAGGTCGAGAGGAGCCGTGCTCTTAAGGAGAAAGGCCGCGCGCACTTTTAAATCCGCGAGGATTTCTTTGACTGCTCGGTGATGTTTATTTAATGGCGATTATGAATGGTAATTCAAATTAACGTAACTGCGTGAAAAATTTTAATTATAATCCCTCTTTTAAAGAGCCGTGGAGAGGAGGGCGAACGAAGAGATAGAGGGCCTGAGAGCGAGGGAGAGAGAAATAATTTTCCTCTGCCGGTTATAATTCAATTAATGCAACTTAATTGCTTCGTAATGGTGACGTAATGAAATCAAATGCAAATTTGCAAAGGTTTGCACAGGTGACTTTAATGAATATATTTTATAAAACATAAAGGCCGTGCGTGTGCGTTTGCGTGTGCGTGTGCATATTGTATGTTTCTCCATTATAAGAGAGAGAGTCAGGCGACAATATGAAATAATATTAATTGAATCATGGTCACTTGGAAAAATGGTCGCGTATAAAATTTATGTCGATTACGCGGAGTACGCTTTAGTCTCTGCCGAGTTCATCGTTTTTATTTATTTCTATAATAAAATACGATGATATATCCGTCAACAATCGTCGCGCGCCAGTACTTCAGTAAAAATATGCATGATATGCATAATGCGCGAGCGTAATCCCCTTGTCTCATGCATGACGGTGCATGTGCGTTAATAAAACTACCAGAAGAACGTTAATTTCGTCTAGAAAATTTAAAAGCCATTCGTCTTGCTTTAGATCGTCTACTTAATTGCAATTATAAATGTTCGTCTTAGCGTCTCGACTAACGAGCTCTTCCGAAATATGTTAAGCAAACTCTATCCCAGAATTTGCGCATATTTCTCGCGGCCCCGGACAGTTTTATTATTCGAAAATAGGACGCGATGTTTAACGCGCGGCAATTAACTTCTGACAATACTGATGAATCCGCTCGCCTGCGGGATTCCGCTCGAAGCGCTTACTTGCACGCGGATAATAATAACGGACGGCGGTAATGTGAATTAATCGCACGTTCAGCATCGTTATTATCAGTGGCGCTCGATAAGATCGGACGATATCCAGCATTGTTCAAGCTATCACGTGTCATTTCCGTCTCGAGAAGAGTCACGGTGATTCGATGCCGATGGATTTTCCGGAGCACGGTAAATCGCGCCACGTGGCGACGGTAACGCGACAGATTCCTTCGGAATCGTCTGCGAGGAGAACCGGCAAACTCGCGCATTTCATGCACACTCCGAGCGACCTCCGACATCACCCCCATCGACGACTGCATATATCGATAGTCCATTCGCGGCGGTGTCTCGCGTGATTAGAAAACTTCGATTGCCAGATTACGCGCGCGCGGAGGGGGCGCCGGAGATTTACGGAGTCTATCGAGGGGGCGACGGCCTCTTATTGATACCAACACGTCGGGGAACTTCGAGGGGGAGGGGTGCTCCACCGTCAAGCGGTCGCCGTCACCGTCGTCACCTCATCGGCAACTTCTTTTCCCCCTGTGATCGTGAAAATTGCTCGCGGCCTCGTTAAGCTCCGAATTCTTCGACGGATTTTCCGTCCCGCGGAAATCTGCATCCTCACTCCTTTCGGGCTGAGGCACGGGGATGGCGGCAGTCGATCCCGAAATTTTAAGATACCTCCGCCTTTCCGCTGGGACGAAGCGCGGCTTGCGGATGCGGTTGCGGTGACGACGCGCACGTGCGACTTTTGCATCGCATTACGCAGCGCAGAGAGTGCAGCCCCTCCATTAATCGCGTACCTCCATTATCCGAATATTCTATTATCAGAGCGCTCTGCGCCACTCGTGAGCGCTCTGTTACGCGAGCGAGATATTTTCTTGTTATCCTCTCCGTCCTGCCACTATTATATGTCGATATTATTTTCTTCTTTTCCACGTACAACAATACTCTTTAAAATAACAACCGGGTAAGCAGGTGAGCACTAGACAAGAATTGCGAGAACATTGCGGCAGGAGATAAAGAAGGAGGGAGGTCCTTGGAATTTTCCGCGAGAAATATACGCGGAGCATCGTCGCGATGTTTCGCGTAGACGCGCTGTACGCATTTCTCGCTGCGATGATATTCCGAATTGCAGTGAATTATACATAAATTGTTATTACCCGCATTTCAATGAGACTTCATTAAAGAGAGAATTGTGTATTCCGCGGACATCAGTCATAATGGAACCGCGCAGTAATAATAATAGATGATGCGCGCGGAATAATCCGCGTCCGTCAAGAAAAACGCGAACGATATGCGCGAAGGAAAAATTCGGGACTGGTCGAGCGAGCGAGGGTGAAACCTTCCGGAAACGGAAGGGAAGAACGCGCGAGGGGTAAATCTCTACTTTTACTAAAGGAAATCCTGATTCAGCGTTCCCTCGCGTGAACGGTCGACGCGACTGTGTTTATCGGCGCGTCGAGTGCAGCGAACTAAAGACCCACCCCCTCGGCGGGGTTCGTTAATAATGCGAAATATAATAACGTACGTAATAATCGGGTGGAATCCCGACGGTCGTCACCAAAACCCCCAAAGTGCGACCCTGCTCGCTGTTCGCGGTGCGGCAGCAACCGTCGAAACTCGTTCCCAGCAGAGCACTCGTCTCACGTTACAACGTAACGCACGCGAGAGTTAACGCGACGCGAGCGAGCGAGGGAGCGGCGAGCATTGCGCGATTCGCCATTCCGGACAATGAGGTGCGCATCGCGAATGCATCCCGGTGGTGCAAGTGCGATCCTCGCGTCCGATTCGCCGGAGAAGCAAGCTTGAATACGAGGATCATTGCTCGGGCTCCTTTTTTGTTATTCATTTTGCAACGCGGCAGGCAGGCTGTTTAGCGGCGCGTGTTGCGCGCCAGCGATAAGCTTGCTCTCTCAAAACGCAAGTGTTATCGAGCGTGAGGAGCAAGTATAAAGAGGAGAAAACCGTGTTATACGGTGTGCAGTATGTTTGAAAAATAGCAGATTCAAAAGAACCGAATGGAACAAGATGCTCGAGCAGGACAGGAATTGTTCGAACGCGTTGCTGAGTCTCTCAGTAGAAAAAGTAGAAAAAGCCGACATGTAATCAGACATCCACGCGCGGCTGGAAAATAACGGAACTGAAAAGTCAAGTGAAAAAAGTCGCACGAGTCAAGCAGGCATTGTCGAAATCCATTCATGGGAGTCTCAGTGGGAAAAGCCAGCGTGTAGTCAGATATACGTATATGTGTGTCTGAAAAATGACGGTATTGAAAAGTCAGTGAAGAAAGTTGCTTATGTTAGACAGGACTCGCCAGGATGCACCTCCGAGTCTCTCAGTAGAAACAGCCGACATGTAGTCAGACATGCATGCACACGTGAGAAATAACGGGATTGTTATTGATTCAAACATCAGTATGTGTAAAAATCGGTTATTTTATTTAAAATCTTTCCGGCATCGATACAGTATTGAACACGGTCATGGAACGCGGATAGCTTTCTGGAGATCCGTTTTCGAAATCGTCAGGAGGATTCTCGTACGGATACGTTCAATGATTGATTGTTGGGATTCCCTAGATTATTAAGCGCGTCCACAGAATCACCGATCATTTTGCATAATATGATGTGCATGTATCCGCGATTGCAAATGGAGCGATCAATCAGGGCGATATTTCTACGCAGGCACTTCCGGCCGGACCAGAAGTGCACTCTAGACGACATGCGTGTGCCACGCTTGTTCCCCAAAATAAAATACCATCTCCGTTCGCTGCAGTGTGTTTGTCGGCGTCCAGTTAGCTCGGCGTTGCTTCCAGGTAGTGTAGATATTTACGCGGGAAACACCCTTGTACGCGCGCGTGCATGCTGTGTGTGTGTGACGAACAAGCTGAACATCCCTCCGACGAACCGCTTTCCGGGCCTAAACTCGGCAAGAGAGAAAGACTGAACGAGAGCGAGGGAGAGAAGGATAGGGTGAACCAGCGAGCAACCCCCGTGCGTACTCGACTTACCGCCTTACCGGAGATGCGTAAAACAGCCTTTACGACACAAGGGTGCGCGTACAAACACGGTTCTCGTCCGCGCGCGGTGGATAACGCCGTGGCGGTTCGTCATTGTCCCTTAAAGGAGCCGCGTGCGCAGCTCGTTAAGGACAAAATTCCCCGGGCTTATCACCGTCGCGAGGAAGAGGGGAATTTAACTAATTAACCGAGGAAAGGACAGGCCTCGCGGGTATTTCGCCGTAATTAGCGACGAAATGCACGCCCGTAATGACGTTTACGAGAAAACCTTCTTTCCCTTCTCCGACCCTTCTTGCCCGCCGCCTTACCTTCTTGCGCGATCTTCAAAAGTCACGTCGCGGTTGCTCGTGCCCATCCTCCTCTACTCTTATTCCTCTCTCTCTCTCTCTCGTTCTATCTTTTCCACTGTATCTCGTATCACGAGGCGATTATAATGATAATGACGTGCGTCGGTCGTGGTGGCCTGTGATGTCAGCTGCAAATGAATGTTCATCGAGGAATACCTTGCTTCTCCAAAAGGTTGATTGAAGACACTTTCTCGGAAGAAACACGAATCTCGCGACTACCGCGAGTTCAGAGAGGCTTTGGGGAATTAATAATTAAGTTTTAGATTCACTCATTTCGGTGTAAGGGATTTAAGGAAATTTAGTTTGCGGAAAGGTTGTTCTCATGTTAACTTTTCTCCTCGTGTTTCTTACGTGGAATTATATTGCATTACGTTGCTCCTACGTAATTATCTTCTTCTTAATTGACTGATATTAAGCGCGTCCGATAAAAGTGGCAATTATTATTATATCGTTATGACATTTTCGCACAGCATCGAGAATGTTTATGAATTATCGTCTTACGGAGCATCTCTTCACGATCTTCCTGATTATTTGAAGTTGCATGCGAAATTGTCGGACGCGTTTAAAATTTCTTGTGGAATTGAGAAAATTTCCGTTAAATAAGTAGTTTCAAATTTGCAACTGCTTCCTCTTTTCGTTCCTCCATTGTCTTCTATTTTTCCAGTCACGTGTTTCTAGAATGTTTTAGTGAGAACTACCAGATATCGGCGTATGAATCCTGTTATTTTTTGTGAACACACCGTTAAAATAAAATCCAAATTTCCGCTCATTGGTTTTACATAATTTCCAATAATTTTTGCTATTTCAATCTCCAACATACCGTGAATGTTCGACAATGCGCGATCAAAAGAACGCACCAAAAATGAAGGTACAGGACATTGTTTATGCTCGTCGATAATTTCCGACGACGATGACGGCGCGGTCGCGTAAATTGCGTGCTCGCAACGGCCCATGCGTTCGCGCAATTCGGCCGAAATGTTATATTTGTCGTTAAAGCGTTAATACGCGTACATGAACGCGCGATGCGCCTCGCCGGACGCGGCATTGATCAGCGCGCGATCGATACCGAAACTCGATATTGCCGTGCGATTTAATTGTGCCGCCGCGTAATTATCTCGATGCTAACAATAACAATAACAGGGCGTGAAAAGTTTTGCAATTTGCTCAGAGCCCGCGAGAATAATGCAGAAAGCCCACCCGAAGCGACTAGTGTATATCAGGTGTCACGTTTTACGACAATCTCGCTGTCATTTTTTTCGAAACCGCTGATATAATATAAACCGATGTATAAACAGCATTTCTGAGGGAAGAGCATTTATTCGAATCAGGTGTGACGGAATAAAGTGCACATTTCACAGCCATCATGCACAATACGTCTGTAAAACAACGGAATTGAAAAATCGAGTAAAAAGCATCGAGTGAAAAGCATCTCCTGTCTGAAAGGTATAACTTTCTCGCTTTCGAATGTCTCCATAAAGAAAGAACTCAATGTGTCCTATTCGAAAATATAATTTTAGATAAAAAGTTGCAAGTATGTGGTCAATAGTCCTTTGTGCATTTTTTCAAAAAAATTCTATAGAATATTATATAAAATATATTTAGAACATATTACAGAATTATAGAATTAAATTATTTTTATAGAATTATTGTAGAACAGTACGGCAACTGTATGGCGGTTTTTTCTATTGAGACATTTAAAAGTGAAGGAAGTCGTATCTGTCAAAATGCGATATCTTTCGCTTTCGAATGTCTCAGTAGGGCACACTGTATTCTACAACAATTTCATGATACTTTTTTTAAAATCTGGAGACGCACGGAGGGCTGATGACAACGCATTTACGACTTACACAGAAAATTATTTTTTCAGATAGAGCGTTGAATTCTTTCTTACTTTTCTACGTTGATAACCACCGCTGAGATACCTCAT
This sequence comes from Ooceraea biroi, assembly GCF_003672135.1. Classification (NCBI taxonomy): domain Eukaryota; kingdom Metazoa; phylum Arthropoda; class Insecta; order Hymenoptera; family Formicidae; genus Ooceraea; species Ooceraea biroi. Next base: position 10,510,117 of record NC_039514.1, on the reverse strand, counting down.
ACGAATCATGGACCATCTCGCAAAGTAGCCGAAAGTTTTCCGAGCGTAGAAACTTGAGAACCTCCAAGACGTCATCAGTTTTCCCATCTAAAATTAATTTTCTCACGAGAGGGACCAATTCTTTATATATTCTTCGTTTAATTTTCTCCGTGAGAGGATCACCGTTCGCTTTGTATTCATATTTGTCTAAACTGCTCGGTGTTGCCAGGCGAAATTCTCAACGCTTCTCGCCGCGTGACACATTTTACCATGGAATGTCAGGCACGTCTTAGAAGCCCGGATAGTTGCGGGATAGTCAGACGGGAGGATCCGCGGCGGATCCACGAAGGGGGTCACACCGAAGTTCGAGTGTCACGCTGGAAATTTGCGGGGTGAGCACCACCGGGTACTGGTGTGACTATAATTTTTCGCGCGCGCGTCCGGATACCGGAAAATCAAAGGGTGCAACGGTAACCTGCGACTCGCGGTTCGCGAGTTAAATCGGAGAAACGACGCGAATCGGTAATGAAGCCGCGCGAGCATGCATTATTCACGCGCGCGAGCAAGCGCGAGCGCAGCCCCAAGTGTTTGTATTTTAAAGTGACGCGCCGAGCATTAATATTGCATAACGCTGTGGCTTCGAAAGCAGCTTCGACGCATCGCGCCAAGTCGATCCAAATTCTCAACTTCCGCGGGGCATCGATGTTATTCCTCGCTTACTAATGCGCCATTGCCGTCCGCGAGCCACCGTGGGATAATAATACAGAACGATGGAAAATTAAATGATAAACTTTGCGCTGAGAGCGCGCGACGCAACTGAAACTTCTTATTCCGTGGAGTCGAGAGTTTCCACTATCCCCGTGGAGCTTTAATTCATTCCAATACGATGACCACGTCTATCTATCGAATCCGCGAGAAATCGCGCCGTTGGTCACACGACTGCTCGCGAGACGCGGAGCAAATTCTCAGGATACGAGGAAAGAAAAATCATGCGGTCGCGGCTTGTCTCTCAAAAAAAGAAGTATGCGATACGTAACAAATAATAAAAAACGTGATGATAATAAATAAAATATAAAATAAATACATTTCTTTCCGGCATTTCTTTCCGATAGCGCTCGCGATTCACGCTCGTCGTCTTGTAGCGAGCTCCGAGCTGAATTCGAGAACACGTCGTTCGACGATGTCCGATAAGAATTAAGCGTCGCGACTCGAGTTGAATGTCGGGGCGCTCAGGAGTTTCGGTCGACCGGGGCATTCTCCGGCGGGAGCGGGCTTAATATTTAAAAATAGCGCGCAATTTGGCGGAAGCGTGCTGGCGCGGCTCGATTGGCCCGCCGAGATTTCGGTAGGGCCGGGCGATCGGAAGGCAACCACGGTGCGGGGTACGTGATTGGCTGATTGGCCGGACCGATTTCTAAGTCCGGGCACGCCACGCAACGCGACTCTAACTCAACAACGAGAACGCTCGCCTCCTGACTGGAATTTTTTCCATGTAATTACGTACTATACTTGCCCCCGCCCTTTCGACCCCTCGACTCCCCGCTTCTGGATTCTTTCTCTCTCTCTCTGCCCCGTACCGGATTCTAACTCTATCGATCCGACCCACGGCAACCCCGAATATTTTTTACACTGTATTCGCCAAGTCCGCCGCGAGCTGGACGTATCGAATGTACATTGTCTGTTTCACGGGATCCCAAAGCGCCTGAAGACGACGAGCCTGAGAGACGATCTCATGGGGAATCTTGGTCTTCCACTCTCCTGGTTTCTCCCCGGAATATAAACGTATAATTATTACACGGGAATAGATCAGAGATACAGGGCTGCAGGGATGCAGGCAGCGTGCACCTCATTCGAAGCTGTGAACAATCGGAGGAGCGGCGATTTTTAATTAACGGATTACGTTGATCCGCGCGGGTCGACGTCAACTCTTGAGAAACGCGTCCAACGCGAACGCGGACTCTCCCTCGCCCCCTCGTGGATGGGACACATTAATCATTTAGGCACGTCCGTTGCTTCGTCACCGTGTTTGGTCACGCTCTTACGTCCGCGCCGTCACTTCCGGTCGGTGATAATGAGGGACACAGGCGCACCGCGCCCTGCGAGGAACCGTGCGAGGGGTGCGTGCTTCCGGGGTGCCGCCGTAAGAGGAAGGGGGAGGCTGGGCGGCGGGGGTATACGCGTGTAAATTCGCGGATCACGCGTGCGGCACCCCGACTGCCCTGGAATGCGCGGGGATAGGAGGGGGTGGCTACAAATTGCGTCCATTACTCTTGCAACCGCGTCGCACCGCTCCGATCCCGGCCGCCCGGCATCGCGCGCGCGCCTCCGACTACCATTGTGCATGAAATGATTATGGTGGCGCGGTATGAGGTCGCGGGGTCGCGCGAAGCCGTACGTCACTTAGATTGGCCCGTTGGCAGTTACAAAAGGCGAGAGGAGGAGCGGACGCCGCGCGATTATGCGCTACGGGGCGCGCGACTCGATGCTGGAAGCTGCGTCTCTTTCGCGTTGGCACGTCGCCGCCGCGACGTCGGCAGACACCGTCTGGATTTATGAGCGTGTTCTCGTTCTCGTTCTCTACTCTCTCGCTTGCTCGAGCAGGATTAGGCGATGAAGAGCACATCCGCTTGCGCGCGCGAGACAACAATGGGGAATGACGCGTGTCCGCCATTTTCCACGGGGTTTTCTTGGCATTTTGCGGTTCGTCCTTAATTCGTTGAATCCATGGTGAATCCGTGACGAGTCCAAAGAGAGAGAGAGTCCGGGCAGTTTTGAGCGAGCAGTACTTGCATGATGTAACGATTGCTCATCGAGCAAGTTTCCTACTGCAAAGCAGAAAGGGGGAATTTCAACTGGATTCTTTTTTTATTACGGAAAATTTGCCCTCGCTCAGCAATTCGAGCGCGCGGAATTCGAACAGAGAGAAGTAAAATATTTTTCGAACCGCAGCGAACTTTCGAAAAATTGGGAGTCGCACCCCGGAGCGTCCGCCTGACTGCTCTCTACTTTCTGAATACGTCGATTGCTGATCCTCCATTCGTAAACTTTCCAGGGACCGCCTGGCGCTCGACGGCTCTTTTATATGCTGCGATCGACATGAGAATAACATGCATCGATTCTGTACCCTGTACTTTCGCGCGGGTTTACCGATGCGAGCGACAACGTACAGTTGCATCTCTTTAGATGCAACTGCGCATGTAAAAAATTATTTATTCGTTCATTTCTTCGTATCAGAACGTCGTGAACGGTTTCTCCCTCTTCATGAATCTCCCGTGCATTTCTTTGTCTCTCCCCCAATGCCATTCGAAGATCGCAAAATGAATTTCGAACGGCCGAACGAACGGCGCGTTGCGGTATTTAATCGAAATTGTAACTATGATTAATATCTGCACGCGAAAAACGTACGCGGAATACGCGTCGCAATCACGCGGTACAAGCACCATAATTAGCGCGCCATCCCTTACGCGGCGCCATTGAGAGCAGCCGGCGTATTCAGGCTCGGTGTATTGAACGCCGACCACATTTCGAGCCGGCATTTCAACAGAAACGTAGAGTCCTTTTACGTTGCATCGCGCTCGTCCGAGCTCGCCGTCCGGTCAATCCGTCTGCGGACGTCGCCGACGCCTCCCTTCCTCTTTTCATCCCGAGGTAGGTAGATAGGTAGGGAGGCACCAGGGCTGAAGGCTCGCACAAAGCCAGGCTTGCTTAATAAGTGCCTACCCCCTTTTTCACGTGCATCGCCCTTTTCTCGTTCGTCCTTCTCCCCGCGCTTTGCGGGGTAAACAAAAGAACCTCTGCCGACAAAGGGCCCGCCAAGATTAGCCCCCGCGGGCCCTTTCGCGGTAACTAGCGTGAATTCGCGAATCTCCCTTTTCCGGCCGCGGGATTAGCGGGATTAAAAAAGAGCCTTCAACCGCTCTTCTTTATCAGTTTGCGCTAAAAGAAATTGCCGAGTAGACGTTGTGCTTGTATACAGTATGTCTGAAAAATAACAGGACCGACACATCATTTTAAATAGCATTGCAAATTCTGTCCTGAGTTGTTCTCGAGCGAATTTTGCCACTATTAAATATATCAGTAGAGAACACCGCAATCAGACATACATTCATACGTCTGAAAAATAATGAGAATGGTACTGTATCAATCCAATTTCAGAATGGTTTTTCTCACTCCCGAATGCCTCAGTAGAAAAAATCGGCACGTGGTCAGACACACTGCGTCAGACATGTAAGTTAGAAACACAAAAAGAGTAAAATAATTTCACGTATCGAGGGATGCGCGTAAGACTGGCGCACGCCAAGTATTATAGAACAACGAGATTACAATCCGGCGGCAATTAAAATACCGGAAAAGAATAACGTCTTGCCAGGGGCGCGACCGGGGAACACGGTAATTCCATTATCCCTCCCCGTGCATGGTAACGGCATTAACCGTAGCAACGTCGGAAAGGTTAAACAAGACAGGAGAGGGAGGAGGGGGAGGGAGCGTAAAATATTCGCCAGATAATTTACGCGACGGCCTCAAAGTCGACCGCGACAAACGATCCGTCCGTTAGAGAGGCGGGAAGACACCCGGTATCGCGCGCGGTTCCACCCCCTTCCCGGCGCGGCGCCGGGGGTCGAAGCAAGTTTTAACTGCGGCTATAAATAACGGGGCGCAATTAAAGGCCCGACCCACCGACCCACCCATCCAACCCCCCGCGGCAAAGAGTGTAGCGAAACGATGGAAATGATGTCGTGTCGCGGGCTAATAGCGTAATGCGTGCATGTCGAGCTCGGCCTGGCCGGGGTGAGTCGCACTGGCTGGTACGAAACTCAGCCAGGGCTCGCTTCGCTTTTAACGGCCGAACTTGTAACCGCGCGTGTACACGCTGATAACTTCCGCCATCCTGCGTAGTACTGCCGCGGCGTAGTACAGCGCGCTTACCTCGAGGAGGATCAACCACCGTTTCATCCCTTACGCGCGCGATCAACGCGCGCAATCGACCCGCTTCCGACCTGGCGTCCGACGGTTTTTCTGATCCTGCTTAATCGACGCTGCACGGCAAACGGAACGGCGGAAGGAAGAGGGAGCAAGGGGGTTCGTTGAAAAACTACGTGTCGAAACTTCGGTTTTTGTTCCTCCTCATTGATCTCGATATCGAGGCGGAGAAACGGAAAAAAAGGATAGATAAATCGCGCAAATCGCGAGTCCGGATAAGCTCTTCGCTCCGAGTTACAAACGCGACTGAAGACAGACAGCCGATTTATCGCGATTCGGGATGTCGATAGAAAATTCTTCCAATTCAGTGGATTATTTCTGAGAGAGAGAGAGAGAGAGAGAGAGAGAAGGGGGGGGGAAGAAAGAAACAGCCCGTGAAAGAATCGTTGCGTACACGTTGCAGCTGCGAAATATCGCCAGTACGGCTCACGTCGTGAGCGAGAAGAATTAAACCATCATTTATAAAGTTTTATTAAAAAGCGAGAAATTTTTGGAGTTACATTTGTATCATAATTTGCGCAGATTAATATCGACCATGCACCTTGTTGTTGTTGTTATCAACTGGAGAGACCGGGAATAAAATGTAATTACTGGATTACAGGTTGGGCAGCATAAGTGAGAGAACAGATTAGATATTTTGTTACGTGCTGTTTCGCGAAATTTATCCGATCCGCGTAAATTCCGTAATGAAATTATCGCGCCGATACGATTCGATATCGAAATATGCCCGGTCGAGGTCACGTGCAACATTAATTACTGCAAGATCATAAATAAATTGATGAATTAACAATTTGGCGTCCCTTGTGATTAACGGCTCGCGGTTATAAAATTAATAGGCCATATTAACAGTGATTTTCACAGTCTATCAATTATTCTTGACATCAATGAATAATAAAATAATCGTTATCCTAACAATTGCCCAAATTAACAAATTAATTACTCTCTGCACTACCGTTTGATATTTTCCTTTTTTACACAGGTAGTTTAATTGCAACGAATTTCCAGTAATGCGTAAATTTACATTTTTTAGATGTAAATTTCAATTATGGGATATTTCAATTATGTTTATTGTATTTATACTCTTGTGCATTTAATTTAATATCGCATTTAATATCGCAACTTGGAATTATATATCATATGAAATTATTTTCCTTGTTTCATAATGCAAATTCTATTAAAAAGATAGTTACAATATAAATTATTGCCATTATATTTATTGTAAATTTCATATATAGCAACGCAGATTCTGTTTGTGACGCATACATTATTGCATACATTCGTAATCAATATATGAAATACAAATTTCTAATTAGTATACAATTAGTATATAATTAATAAGATAGATAGCTAAGTTGTAAAAAACAAATGCATAAGTTAAACAACTTTAAGATTTAAAAAGTTTTGCGGGTAAACTTTTAGGTGCAAAGCAAAATAAATAACAAAGTTCCTGTTGAAGTTTGTTATTTAAGTTTGTCGTTTAATTGCTGAGCGTAGGAAACACCGATTCGGAAAATTAAGATTTGAAAATCGCCAATTGCAAAATACATCATTTGTCGAATCTTTTATAAGGGGAAACTCAATTCTCGATATTCATCAAAGATTTAAAGATTGTGTCAAAGTTCGAATAATTAAGATACCAAGAATATAACGTTATAAATTGAATATAATACAAGAAATCTATGATCCGTTGTAATTTTCGAGAAATGTTATAAATAAATTGCACGCGACGTCATGATCACTGAACTGTCCAATTAAAAGTTGAACGCGTCCAAAGTAAGCACAGAGAGTCTGATTACATTTTCACTGAGGAAGAAACTCACTCCAGGATTGACAAGAGAAAAATTCCCAGAGAGAAGAAAAGAGTCGCAAGAAAACAACCGAAAAACCGGAGCGTTCCGCAAGAATGTAAATTATCGCTGAGCAAGATCATTAATGCAACGCGCGCGGTGCACGCGAGGACACTCGAAAAATCCGCGTGCGGCGAGGAAGAATGAACGAACGAACGAATGAACGGACGGACGGACGGACGGACGGACGGACGGACGTCGCGATGTTCTGACGTCGCGACGCTGTCCCCGACGAACGTCACGGACAATGCTCGTTTTATTACGAAGTTCGGCGACGGAGGAACGGCCGATTATTATTCGCCTCGCGTTGTCATATTCCATTAGCGTTGCTGCCTGTTACAGACTCCGCGCGCTCGGCATCACCCGCTCGCGCGTTCTCGCTCGCGCACTCGCGACGCCGAGCGGTTAGTTCGAGGAACAATTCACAACGCGATATAGGAATCACCCTTCAACCGCGTGCTGGAGATGACATCGATACTCGACTTCCCCTCGCCCACCACTCGGTCCGCCCGCGATCCTCTTCATCCCCCAGCGCTGCCCTTCCTTCTCGCTCTCTTTGTCCGCTCATCCCTCGCCCCTTCTCTCTCTCCCGCCGTCTCTCTTTCTGTCGCGCACGCTACTGCATCCGCGCGTACAGCTCGCGTATCGACTAAACTTCGCGGCGACGCCGACGCCCGCAACGATTAGCTGCGTCGCGGTGGCGAATGTCGAGAATTTCGTTTCGCCACCACTACCACCGCCGCCGTCGCGTTTAACCCCTTAATGCCCGGATTTGCTTCCGCCCACACGGCCAGGTTTATCGATGAATCAATCGTCTCGATCTTCGAAAAATCGAATCAAGAGAGACTGCGCGTTGGGGTGGCTCCAAAGCCGCAATTTTTTCGGCACGAACCATTGGATAATTAATAAAAGATCCGCGAGATTATTAGTAAGCGGAATTAATAGTTTTGGACGAATAAAATAAATGAACGCAAGTCTGAGCTAAGCGGCAGCGCTCGTCGACCGGAATGTTAACGCCGCTTTTGCCTGAAACTGGTCTTAGTCGGCATCTTTAGCGGCTCCGTGAGATACTCTCTTGCCTTCCCTTTCCTAATAAATCAGCCTCTTCCTCCTCCTACTCCTCCTCTTCGTTTACCTCAGTGTTGCTCCTTCACCCCGAAGTGCAACAAACATCCACCAAATCATCAATTTTCGGACGGCCTCATGAAATGCTCGCGGACCGACGTGTAAACAATTTGCGCAAGTAGCCGCGATAATGGAGGTGCGAGGCGCAGGACGAGGAGGTTGCGGATAAGGTACCAGAGTACGGCCAGGGTGCGGGAGGAAGAGGGGGGACGGACGGGGGTGTTTGGTTAGCTCACACAAAGGACGAAGCGCACCGCTGCGCACACAACGGAATCAGCCCGCTACTCTAACAAGGAACATCCACAAACCACCCGCTACCGAGGGGCTGGAATGAGGGAGGGACACGGAAGGGACGTGGATGATAGTGGTACAGGGACCCCACTACAGGACCTCGACGGTTTGCGAAACGTCCGGAAGTTAGCGACACGGATACGAGCAAACGTCTTGCGGGAGTTGGCGGGCGTGATGGAAGATGTTTTCGGGATGAAGTGATTTGCGGCTGGGGATGGAGGCTGGACGGAAATGCGGCAGCGCGGGGAAAAAGGAGGAAGGACGGGACGCAGTGTCCGTGAACTTGCGATTATTTCGACCGGTTCACTCGTGTCGTGACGATCTAACGCGGCGGAGTTTTATTTTCTACTGATATATCTGTTTTATTATTTTTCAAGCTATTATTTCCCTCTACTCCAATTTTTGTTATTTATTCAATCTTTTATTTTCCGATCCTTGGTTCAGTGGTAAGTTAATAATAGGGTACATTCATATCACTCTTTCTTCCGGCGTTCTTTCAATTACGCTTTTTTGCGTGGACTCCGCCGCTTGCGCTCTCTTTGTCTGTCGACTCCCGACTCTTTCCACTTTCTTCATTCAACCGCAAAGATGCAATCGGAACTATCTTTTTTTTCTGTACATTAGTTTTCCCTTGCATATGTGTACATGTGTGTATGTGTGCCTGTTCTTTGTCGTTTCTCCTGTTTTCTTCCTATTTTCTTCCTTTTTAATCCCTGCTCTTTCACTCTTCCCCTTGGCACTCTTCCTTCCTTCCTTATCGGTTCTGTCGTTCCGTCCTTCCGCCTCCGGCAGGGATGCTGCCACTATCTTAGTTTCCTCTGATATACGATGTCTTTGCATCTGAATATCTCAACCTTGCTCTCTATGATACGCAATACGTATCGCCGATTTCGCACGTTTGTCACAAGAGAGATACTTAATCACGATTCATTCCGGTTCTTCGCTACGCTCTCGCGAAACGATCGCTCTCGTTGCGCTCGTAACAACACATCGCACTCGGTTACTCACAGTTTTCGAGACTAATGATCCCGCACGCTCGACAGCTTTTAATCCGCGTGTTTATCACGCTGGCAACATTCGAGGGAAAATACGTACGTATGCGATCGGCGCGTACGTGCGAACATGCGCGGATCAATATCGTCGCCAACACCTGTTGCACGACTTTTGAATCACGCTGTACGAGACGAGCACGGAGTCGCGGTGGATGTCGAGGACGAGGACGAGAAGAATGAGAGAAATCTCCCGGTCGCTTCGTCGGATCGCGTCGGCAAGGGCGACGCGACGCGGCGCATTCATTATCAATCTCGCCGCAAGCGAGCCGGTCTCAAAGGCGGCTGGAAATTAATAACTGTTTGCGGAAACGCTGAGCGGAAACTTCGCGCTTCGTCGTCACCGCGCGTCTTCGTTTTATTATAATCCGCCGTAAAGCTGCGCGAGGGTTGCGAAGGGGCGCGGCGCGGCGATGAAAGCGAATTTTGCACCAATATGTTATAACGTGCGAACCGGTATTTCTAGAAATTTGCGATTATTCGATGTGTAATTAACATCGCGATCATTTGCCGAGGTAGCAGTGGCGGCAGGAGGTAAACCGCAAATGTAGCTGTACATATTAATAAATATAAATGGAGCTGTAATATTGGCATAATATGTGTATATATATATATATATATATATATAATAACGATATATTAATAATGAAATATGTTTAAACAATAGTATGTCTGGAAAACGACGAGATTAAAAAGTCGAGTGGAGAAGGCCGCATGCGTCAGACAAGACCTTTTCTATACCCAGCTCAGTAAAAAAATTCGTCATGTAGTCAGACACACTGCGTATGCCTAAAAGATAATGGAACTGACATTATATCAGTTCAGAGACCAATTCTATCCGACTCGTGCAGCTTTCTTCACTGCCAAATAGCCGAGTAGAGAAAGCCGACGTGCTCAGACTCAGCGCGTTCGACGGGACGCTGAAATCAAGACACGAGATGCGAGACGTGACTCCAGATTTAACATTACCGTAATTTCTGTTTGCAGATGTGAACATGGTTGCCGAGCCGAAGCCTCACCAAACCGGGCGCAAGCGGCAGAACGTCACCAAGACCGGCAACGATTGGTAATTTGTTCCTCCGCTTCTTTCTCATATTTTTAAACATTTTATGCAAATCTTTTTTCTTCTCCTTTCGGAATCTCACGTTGGCGAATAAAGTAACGCGAACATGATATTCTCTGATGAAACGGCGAATTTCTCCGCGTTGATCACGTCTCGCCGCGGAAAGTTGAAGCTTCCCGGGCTTCACCGATACCCCATAAATTCATTACATCACGTGTGATAACAGCGCGAGCCTCCTGCCGTGCGCATTTGTACAAATTTGTCGACAATCCACTCAAAACGGACAGCGGTGTTCTTTGGCACGTAGTCGCGCCATCTCATCCTATCCGCTCGATTTTTGCCGTGCTGCGCACGGCGGCATAAGTCTACCAGTGAGAAGAGTTTCATTCAAAGGACCGCTTTATCCCGGCCTTAAGGTGCCGACGAGCCCTAAACTCGATGTATAAACCCGAAAGCGCCCGGAGCGTGTTTTACGCGCGGTACGTGACCGCGAATTCACGAGCGGTGTCGCATGTTTGCGCGGGTTAACTCGCGCGAGACACACGCGCGCGGAATAAAAAAACCGAGAAAGAGAGAGAGAGAGAGAGAGAGAGAGAAGAGAGACAGAGGATCGTAATTGCATCGAATCGCACACACGTGGAAAGAGGTTTGTTCACAGCGCACGATGGACGAATTCGAGAGAGCCAGAAAGGCGGAGCGAGGGCAATAATAATCCGCGCGAGCTCTCGGCCGGAACAATGACAACTCGCGGAATTAATTTATGGAATTAATAACGGCGGAGGAACTACAGGCTGTGTTTCTCAGACCGATCGCTGTCCATCCTTCAATTAATTTAATTAATTCGCAACTGATCTGCCGTTTCAGCAAGAACATGGTGAACCGATAAGGTCGCGAGCAGTTCGGAATAAAGGATTTAACTATTCTGCCGATTGAATTTTAAAGGAACACTGTGAAAAAGTATATTATTGATGGCGCTCGAGCCCGCGCGCGCATTTTATTTCGCACTTTCGTTAAGAATTTAATTGCGGCTGCGTGTTCTCGGTAATCTGGCTCAGTGCTCGACACGACGAGTATTTGCCGTGAGAAAGAAGGAACTGTGGAGATATTTTGCAGCAGCTGATGCATTATCCGCGACAGATAGCGTCGTGGCGAACGTCGATACCTTTTCACGACCTAAGTCGCGTCTCTAGTCTTTTCTCCGTTCGCCGGTTCCTCGTTTTCTTTTCCTCTCTTTTTCACGCCCTTTTTCCCCTGTCAAGAGAGAAAAGAAAAAGAAAGCTCGAGTATTTTCCGAGTCATTTTAATCGTCTCCAAATTCCGATCATTCTAACCGATGCAATTTGTGTGGCTGTTGAATTTGTAAGATTAGAAAAAGAATATCTCTTGAAAATTGAGACCTCGAAAATAATAGTATAAGGTTTTCTTTAAGAGTTTTGTTAATTAAAAAGTTAATTAAATATACAAAATATAAATTGTCTGAACAATGTCTCATAGGATATGGTTCATTAAAAAATTTATTCTCCTCTCAAAGAGCGGCGTAAAAGAGGAGAACTAGTTAACAGGCACAGTTAACCGGGGAATTAGCCCATAACTAAAATATTCAATCATCTTGAAATTAATTTTACAACAAACTTTGTGTGTAACAAACTAAATGCGGAACAGTCTCACAGATTAGCCAAACTTTGTTTTGCACAGTAAACGCTACCGTTCGTCGGCACGCGTTTACACGTGGGGAAACAAAGATGAACAGCTTGAATATCAAAATGATCCGCGTGTGCTGGGGCGAAATTGCAATTAGTCAAGTTAACAGTAGCCCTCGCCTGAAACAACACTTGCACGTTTGTAGATTTCATGCTCGCTGGAGGGAAAATAAAACAGAAGTTTTCCCGGAAAGTACAGGTAACGTAGTAACACAAACCCGATCTATTTGCGATCCATTGTCAAGGGAAGAATCGACAAGTTATCCCGCCGAGAATCTTCCCTCGCGCGGTAAATGGCGGAATATCACGTACAAATTGAAATTGAGGAAATGTTCACGCGTAAAATGGATCGAACCGTCGTACTTTGAGAAATTGAGTGGAACGCCACCATGAATTAACCATTGGCGAGTACAGTATATCAAAATGGTCTAACATCGTGGCAGTTTCTCTTGCAGAAACGCGGAACTGCAGAAAGGTCCTGTATCCTTTTTCGCGCAAAAGGAACTCGGCGTTTGCGAGCGAGTTATATCTTCTAGCTCGCCTTATCTCTCTCATCTATTATATAATATTTAGATATGAAAGCAAAGCATCGAGAGTTTTCCGACGCGTACAAAAGAAGAGCACACTCGCGCATTCAACGCCGAGTTCACGTTCGTGATCAAGCCAATTTTTCGAAATCTTGCGGCAGAAGAAGAGATAGAAAAAACATGACGTTCTCGAGAACGTCGTGTAATATCTGCGAGCGGATTTTCCGGGTCCTTCGCTTGTCGTCCTTTTAATGCAGCCGTCAATCTCCCTCGCGTCCTCATCCTGACCGGAAATCCGACGTGCGCACGAGGTTCTCTCACCGAATATTATACGATAAAAACCGCTTTTACGGGGAAAAGAGAGAGATTAAGGGCGCATCGTAAACTGATTCCTTATATTTATCCTTAATTTTCATTATCTGAAACATCTTTCTCCAAAAAGTATCATAAGCGAGATTGCAAAAACAAACGCTGCATATGCTGCTGCAAGATTAGAGATTTAAGTGTTTTGCGTTTGCAGTGCACGTTAGTCCTGTCTGACTCGTGCGATTTTTTTCACCCATCGATTGTCTCACAATCAGTGGAAAAATCCGATACGCAGTCAGACATACTGTGTATGTCTGAAAACGAGATTGATACCGCATGAATTCAAAAAACTGTCCTGTCTGACTCGTGTGATTCTTTTCACTATCGAATACGTATGTCTCCGTTTTATCTTTGAAAAAAAGAGAATATCTGATAAATCGGCTCGGCTTAAGCATTGACAGCGTGATCGTTCTCCTTTTATTTATCAGGTCGATATTTAATTACCGAGTCGCGCGGATACGCGTTTTATATTTAAAACGAAGACGCGTGTGTGAATAAATGCAGGTGGGTGGGCGCCGATGCCGATAATCCGGCGGGTCGGCAAAGCCGCGAAAAATATTCCGCCGGCGTTTCCGGGATTCGCGCGAGGTATTCGGGACAATTTCAGGATATCCGCGGGATCCCCCGGCCATCCCCCTGCGCCTTCCCGGGGCTGCCGGCGTACGTGTTACGGAAGCAAACAGGTCGCTTAACAAGCCGGAGGAACAATAAAAATGCGTCACCTCATTAACCGCTCCCAATTAGTCCGGGGCAGTGTCGCGCGGGCGCTTAATGCGACGTATACCGAGTGTCCTACGCTCGAGATGGCATTACAGAGACGCGTGAATATTAATTCATTCCTCTCCTTTATCTCCGCTCGATTACCGCAGCGGTTAATCATGAACTCGGTCGCCTGCAATTTCACGCGCGCGAGAGAGAAATTCTCTCTCTCGTTCTTTTTTAAACGACCGCGAAAAGTTTTATTAACGCGAAAAGAGATGATCGCGCCATCAAACGCGGACGGACACGTCGAACGGTGGTTGATTATATTATTGTTATTTCGCGCGGGATGCGCCAATTGAATTCCGCCATTCAGAATTCGTCGGGGGCTTCGAGAGAGCTCGGGAGAGATCTTTGAAATGGCAGGCGGGCAAGCCAAATCCGACCTCGTCGAGACGAAAATCGCAGCGAAACGCGAATATCGCAGTTACGAGAATTACGCGTGAATTGTTCGGCTCGGTTTCGAGTACGCTTCAGCACGCCATTCAAGCAGGATCGTCCGTTCATTGTCCGTCCGTTAATCCTCTTCCCGCCCTCTCTTTCCGCCCCCACCTCTCTACGCATCGTGAGATCACGTGATTGCAGATTTTTAGGGAATCATGCGGCGAGCGCGAAAATTTTAACAACCGCTGTTTTTTAGCTCCTGGTCATTTACTTGGTTATTTCTGCGTATTCCCGATATGCATTTATCAGCTTTCACGCTTCGTTTATTTAATTATCACTTCCTTTTAATTATGGATTTTTTCGCGATTTTTAATATAGTTTTTTCTACGAATTTTCACGGAGGGATAATCATTTATAGAGATATAGGTGAAAAATAACAATGTTTCTCTCTTTCTCGCTCTTTCTTTTTCCAACCGGGGCGACGAGGTGTCATAAATTCACGCCGAAAAATCGGAGTAAAGGAGCGGTATTATCCTTGCGGGTAGAAGTACAGCCTTAACATGTCCTCTTGCTCCCCTTTTCCTCTCGCTTTCATCCCCTTCGTGCGTTCATTTCCTGCGGTTTGTGTAAATTAGGTTTGCTCGTTGCAGCAGGGTGCATAGTAACGTAGCGCGTTTTGTAGAGCGAGACTTCCTCTCGTCGCTCTCGAAATAGTTTCACAGATTCTCAAAACGAATAGCCGGAATAATTACTCGCAAATTAAATGTGCGTGCAATTTGTTGGAACCAAGGTGCTTCATTTTGCGACGCTTTGTTTAATATCGAAGCCACCTACGTGCTTTTGATCGTTGAATCTCCGAATTCCGGCGATTTCACAATCGTATGAAAGCAACTTAATTCAGAGAATTAGTTAATCTTGATCATCTCAAACTCTAAAAGCGTCATTCTTGGAAACGTTAGATTTCTAAAATCTTAAGACTCAGGTTTCTTGATTGGCTGGGGGATTTATGCACTCAAGAGATATTTATGCATTCGACCGAATTAAATGTTCAGATTTTAGGAAACGTCATACTCACTTGAAAATCGACGAAAGGAGCTTGAGATCTTTTCGAAAGGCAAACAGATCTTAATCGTTTTACTTAGGAAAAGCAAGGCGGTCGGTGACTTTTGGAGTGGCCTGTAGACGTTGTGGCTTGCCCTCACCAACCCCTTTAACGCCGGACATAAATATTAATAAGCGAGCGGTGAAATTCACGCTTATCGCGCTACCGTGAAGATTTACATGAGATAACACGACTTTCCTTTTGCGGCGTGCGCGCAGGTGTGTGTCACACCGCGTGCAACCGTGTGTGTATATATGTGTGTGTGTGTGTGTGCGTGCATGCGTGCGTGTGTATATGTGTGTGTGTGCACGCTGCCAGCTCCAGAAAACATGTCAACATTTACATACAAGGCCGGATAAGCGAGTCACGGGGATCGTTTTGCAGCTACGCCGACTTCTATCGGGCTTGATATCTGCCGAGCTTTATTACGCCACCCTCGGAGAATAAATGATGAAGACGGACGATGGGGTTGGGGGAGGTTACTACTAAATGGTGCCGTGGAAGTGACACGGGTGGTGGTCGGCAGCGGGCAATATTTTCACAAAACCAGCACGATTTTTTCTCCCCATAAACAACCCTGTTTAACGCCCTCCTCTCTATCGTACATCAAGCGTAATTATTATCGGCTGTGGTTAAATCTTGAATTCGTAATCGCACCGTTTCAGTCCTTATTCCATTCCAATTTCGAGTTTATCTCGATTTCGTCGGGAAATCACGATCAAAGTTTTTTTGTCGGGAATACTCTGTTGTGTGTGTATGAGGCAACTTGTAATTCTGCAAAGGAGATACGTCGGAATAAATAAATCGCCCCGTTAATATTTTACGAGCGACGATTCTTTTATACGTTTATTCGTGTGCTCGCTCGTGGGGCGATGTGTTTGCGCTCCATGTTACTCTGAACAACCTGTTATTTTCCAACATTATCTATCAATGGACGCGCCGTCAGGTGTCGGCTGATAATCTCAGCAGGTGAACGCGGCGGTGGTTGCCAGCTGAATTTTCGCTCCGACGGAAGTGGCACAATTAAGGTAGTTTTGTCTCTCGGGGGGAGGGAGGTGGCGGTGGCCGGAGCCAAGTTCCAGAGTACCATTAGGTATATTAATGTGCTTCCCTAGTTCGGGTCGTTCCGGGGCCAAGCGCATTATACCCGCGTCCCGCGCTCGTTTACAGCCGATGCAATCGGCCAAACAGCGCCGGTTATTGCCGAGATTAGATGTAACTCAAAAAATTTTATTCCGGCAATATCTGCCTTACGAGGTGCCGCATCCGCCATTCCGCACCATTCAGCGTCCTCCACGCTTGACCTTTTTGCGCTCGCAGGTTTTGCTTCATTTCCGCTTGAGACCGGTCTCTCCTTCCCTATCTATACATAACATATATATATAGCCTTGATTGTTTAAATATTTCGATGTCAAGATGCGGAACTGTCAAGTACGAGAATCGTCAAATTATTTTATTGGGTTGTAACATATATTCGTGACTAAAAATACTAAACAAACGAAACGAATATACGTTACAGGCCAATATTTATTATTTTCCAAATTGTCACATGTTATTTTCTGATTGTCGCGTTCAGATATTTTGTCATCGGTTATTTTAAACGCTTCAATTTTTACGCTGGAAAGCTCGATTTTGCGGATTTTTCGATTTTCACCCTCCCATTCGGAAAAGTGGACCATACACCGTATTTCCAGGATATTAGCGTGAGAAGTTCTCAACGCGTGCTGCGTTACCAGCGGGCGGAATTGACGTAGAGGTCGAGCCGAATCGATTCTAGGCGCGAGGAAGAGTTCTTATTATTCCGCGTCCGCGGAATATAAATCTGCATAGTGAACACATGAAGCGGCCGCACGCACGTGTGTGTGCGTGTCGACACTCGGAAAATTATACTTGCAAACGCCGTAGGAGCGCAATTAACGTCGCCGGCACGCACCATTATCCTGCCGACGTATCTTGCTGGTATTATCGCGCGTTTTAAAAATTGTCGCCTCGTTTATTAAGCGGCTGATATCTTCCCGCTCCGTCGTTTAGGCGCTTTTCAAATGGCCTCGCTGAGAGAATAACCGTTCATGAAGGGAGGGCGATCGATGCAACAATTTCAATAAAATACCAGAGAGGGAAAAGCTCTTTTATTTATCGAACGAAAGGACAACCAGTCGATTTGTTATCTCGGCAATTTCTTTGTTTAAGGAGAAACTTCGCTGCTGGTGAAGAAACGACTGCCGTCTATTTTTTGCCCAGTGCTTTTTCTATTCGCGTCCTCTCGACATCAAAATTGACTGCATCTATTTGAATGAGAATTAATCGGACGAGAATATCGATTTGGCGCTGTTACACTTCGGCCGGCATATTTTTTGTGTCCGCGTGAACTTGCGCGAGGTGTGCTCAATCGTAGGAAAGCTCGAAAAATTCCTCCGGACGAACACGACGGAATTACCGTGAACGCGAATTATTGCACGGATGAGAATTCAATAATATTATGTTAGAACGCGGACGATATATATCGTTGCGCGCGCGTGTACCGCGCGCATCTGAATGTGGTGCACACGATAGCCCTCGGCGCACCGCAAACCGCGACATAACTTGGTAAACTCCCCCCTGTCCACCCTCTCTCACCCACGTGTTAAACATTGATTACTGACATGCGTATAGTTAATATACCAATGTAATGGCGAGTGAACGTTTGAACCCTTCCTCTGGCGTTTGCAACAAATACAGGGTAGCACACAAAGTGTTTCGCGTATCGACCCCTACGATCATTCCCGAAATTAACAGTTATATCGATTGATGACAAACGGCAAAATTACTCTAATGAAACGGCGTAATATCTTTTTTCGCTCGAGATAAATTCGATATCTTTTCGAGTGAGTTAAACAAAAGTTAAAAATAAAAAGAAAGTTCATCTCGCAATTTTGCGAGGATGGGAGACAGGACGCAGTTACTAGAAACACTTGTCTCGTTATGAGAAAACGATAGTCGGCGAGCGGAGGGAGGAACGGAGGACGAGATCTCCCAGGAAATGCTATTGTCTTGCACTAAGGTTCCTCGTAATCCCCGTTAATAAATCCCCTTGTTATACCTTTCCCGACCCTTTGTTCTATTCGTCATAATGAGTACGCGGACCGCCACAGCGCGGTCGCATGTGCACCATGCAAAAAGAGAAACGTTCTGAATTCGCAGTGTTTAATAATCCGTAGTTTATTTCCTGCTGTTTCACCGACGGCAAGGACGGCAGAAAATCCCCGCGCGCGTTCTGGTAACCACCCCGTGCGAGACCTCCCATGTTCGCCGTTCTCACCCCCGAAGGACCGCGCGCAATCGGAGCGCGAGAAGCAACGAGTGGCGAAAGAGACCGACGCCGATCTCTCCGAAATGGAGGAGCGGATCGATGTGGAAGGGCGCGAGCGAACAAACGAACGAATGTATGCGGCGACAAAGGGTGGACGGACTCGCCAGTGGTAGGGAGGACGGGACGGCAATCGAGACGCAAGCGAGCTAGCGAGCGCGCGATTCCGCGCGGATACCACCGTAGTCTGTTTTCGAGCTGAGTTCAGCGCGAACGTGATTTTCGAGCACTCAAGCGAAGTGGAGAATGGTGTCCGCAGCACGTGCCTGCGGGCTAATCCGCCATCGTCATTCCCGGCTGACTCCATTTCGCCGTACGTTCCGCCGCCGGTTCCGGCGGTTTAGCCGGGAAACGGCTGCGCGCTCTTTTTATTCTGCCGAGTGTTCCACGGCCCCATCGTCGGACTAATTCCGAATATCGCGCCACCATCTCGCCGCTCCTGCATCCCGCCACCCGCCCTTCTTTTCTGTCTTTGTGATATCGCCGAAACTTTTTTTCGCGCGACTTCACGGCCGCGTTGCGTATTACGGGACGAGCTGAAAAATTACTAGCTGATGTTGACGAGAAACTGGAAAATCTTTGAAATCATAATCTCGAAGAGAGAAAGAGAGAAAGAGAGAGTGAGAGAAAGAGACATTCTCCTCTCTAATTTATAGTGATGCCACGAAGGGAGAGTAAACGAAAGTAAACGAGTAACAATTCATTTACTTAATCGAAAAATCAGCCGCATAGATTGGAGGAGCATCGCGTTTCCAAAATTTACCGCGAATTTACTTTCCGCGAGGGAGGCGGGTTTCCATCTCGGACAGAGAGCTCGCGGAAGCTCGCGAAAAGCGTGGGTGCGCGAAACGAGAAGAAGGGGGTCAGAAGCTCGTGCCCTCGCTCGCAGCGAGGGTGCGTTTAATCAAGCGCGATTACTAAATCAGCGTCGCGGCCAATATTTCCGATCAAGCCAGCTCGAGGCAGCGCGCTGATCCTGGACCACGTACGATAGGGGAGAAAGGGAGGCACTCGTTTATTGTGCCTCGTTTCCCGACTGCAGTAGCAGGGGCAGCGCACACACAGAGAAGGCCGCACAAACAATCCCGTCTGCCGGTGAAACGCCGAAGAGCATATTTGTGGAGCGGTCGAGCGAGTTCTATCAACATTTCGGCATCGTTAGCATTCAATTACACGATTATCGAGGGCCCTGCCTGGGACCTGCCTGTGATCAACGGAGGGACCATCGGCGCGTCGAGCCACCCGCTTCATCGCCAACTACGCAAGTGGATAACACCCACGCGAGGCAGCCCGCTGGTCGGTCCCTAGCCCTCCGCGCTGGCTGCGAGTGACCGTTGGAGAACCACCCTCGCGTCCGCAGTTTCATCCAAGAGAAATAATCGCGGAGAGTGGCTCGAGCGAAGAGGAAGCACGCTCGTTTACGACGGAGGCGTTCATGCTCGCTTTGCGCGCAGAATGGAGCACGGTATAAATATGTAGCTGCGTTTTAAACGAGTCTGCTTGTATCTTCAGGTCTTGCTAGACTTCGGCGCGAATTAATAGCGAAATAGACCGATACTCTCTTTGGGGTAATCATTGGAATGATTGTGAATCGACTTGACTAGGCGTATGATTTATTAGTGAAAATCAGACTTTGCTTTTCATGTGGTTTTATTTATTTAAATTTAAATAAAAACGCACTTTATTCAGTTTCAAGGGTTTCCATCCGAGTTGGATGTTCCTGGACGTCACTGGACACCTGGTATACTTATCGCAAAAGCAATATCAAAATGTAATGCCGGGCTATCGGGGCTTTTATTGAAATTCTTGAAGGAGACCCTGAAAAGAATTCCTTTCTCTCTCTCTCTCTCTCTCTCTTTCTCTCGCTTTCTCTCGGCTCGGGTGATGGTCATCCAGTGCATCACACCTGCTGGAATGAACTCGACGCGCGTAATTCGTTCGATGCAAAAACACGCGGAATTTCGCAATCGGCAAAGGCGGTAAATAAAGCGTATTCAGAAGAGCTCGACAGGATCACTCGGATGAATCGCGGTTGCATAAATGCGCCGAGCTTGTGATAATGCGACGATTCGATGCGCGCCGCTCATTTCGCCGGCGGGGAAGCCCATTTTCTGGCTTGCAAAATCGGAGTTTAATTTAAGAGAAATGTCATGTGACTGGGTCGCGTACTGTTTAGCGCGGTTATTCGAGAAAAATAAATATAGATCGGTTTAAATAGTTTTATCGTACATCGCCAAGATGGAAGCGACCGCAAGGCTAGACACAACTCAATTACGAAAATGAATATTACATAAGGAGCTAAAGTAGCCGGGAAAACTAAAAAATTCAATTAGAGAGATCTTTGCGGTATGATCGATTCGGATTTCTATTTCCGGTTCCGCGTCCCTTTGATCTCCTTTACATCTGTCAGGTCCCTACTGTTCCCGCCAAGATTTTCTCGTCTGCTCCTTTCTTGGACCTCCGATAATATTACGATAACGAGACAATGCTATTTCCAGAATACGAGGATCGAAAAAAATCCGCGACGCGACGCCGAATTAAGCTGACAAGTTAGCTAACAATCTTCGAGCGAATCAACATTGAAGATCGCGAACTTAATAACATCTTTTTTACTGGAACCAAGCTCAGACATGTCTCATTAATCAGAGACTATCGAGCTCGTTACAATGGATATTGGAATACAATTAAAAAAGAAGCGAAAAATATACGACATTACGAATGTATACAATTTTCCTGAGAATATTGATTTTTTTCAGGAAAAGTTCTTGTTGCAATTTCTCGATTGTCGTGATATTTGCATTTTATTTTATTAAATTTGCTTTAATGACCGTGTAATGCTCTTACACTGATCATATTTTATTTTAATCGTTTTTACCAATATAATTTATTTTAATCGTAACATTAATCCGTCAAAAATTAGAGTTTACCGTTATTACAACGATCGCTGTCATCATTACTGCTATCGCTATCATCTTTACGGTATCATTCCTGCGTGTGGATCGAGGATCACGGTGTCACGGACAGACGATGCGCGTCATGCGAAATTGAATATCGATTAATCGCCCTCAAGATTCGCTAATGTTGCGCAGGAAGTTAATTAAGCCGCGGTAATTGCGATCTCTCTCTCTTGAGCGAAATACCCGCGCGCGGCTCTTCGCGAGTTATATCGCCTTAACGCTATCGAATTGCGTCATTAATTTTCCGCATTACTCGAAATTAGAATTATTCAACGTTATCATCTCGACGCAAATTCACCCGATTCTTTCGTTCTTTCCATCATCTCGGCTGCTAAAAGTACACGCTGTTATTGTAACGGAAATATTCGACTAACCGGAATTAGAAGGGACGAATAAAGAGATATATTTACGTATTTCACAAAACCACGCGGGAACCGTCCAGCTTAAGCGCGAAGGATTATCGTTAACGCGGTAACTCTGAATAATTTTATCGATCTCCCCTCCTGTTTAATCAGAGCAAAGAGAATTGACGCGCGTGGGTCTCGATCCCGTTTACCCTCTCGTACAGTTTCCCTTCGCCCCGGTCTTTTTTCCCAGACGGTTCTCTCCCTCCGACTTCCGGCCATTGTTCTTCGCGGCCGGCGCGTCGCGGCGCCTTTCATCGGCGCGCCTTTTGTTCGCTCGCCAATAACGCTACGATAACGAGTCAATCGTATCATGGAGAATCGAAAGGTGTCAGCCCGAGACCGCTCCAACGGGAATTGCATCGTCGGGAATCGAAGAATCGATAGTCAGGTGAACCGTTTTCCTCCGCCTGCTTCCTTCACCCTCGCGTGCGCGCGCGCGCGCCCAATGCCATGTATCGCGAACAATTTGCGCAATTTTACGTGATTAATTGCGGTTGCTTAAGGCACGGCGTTGCACCCGGTCGCTTTCATCAAGCTTACGTCGCGCGATGAAAGAGAGATTTATGCGGCGTGAAAAAAGGGCGTGATTAAAAAAATTCATTTACAATGTGTACCTGCGGTTAATATATTCCCGACAGGAATCCACCTCAGGAAGCTCGAGCGACGCGATTTTCGTCACGCGATTTACATTGTTCCACATTCTCGGCGCTCCTTGGGGATTCTGATCGGCGAGGAATGTGATTCCTGATCATCGCGATATTAATCGCGATTAATCTGCTCCGTTTGAACGCTCCGAGCGTAACGTTCGTGCACGGTGATAGTTTGCGAGCAGAAAACATTTTTGTTCACGCGGATTTGTGTGTACGAGAACGCGCGCGTTCGTTTTCTGCGTTCGTTATTTCGGTACGGCGTCATTCAGTTCGCCGGAAATGCGCATTCCATTGTCAACCGGCAAAATAACACGCGCAGCGTGAATAACGGTATGATAATTTATTGAGAGAAATTAGTGAACGCTCTGATGAGAGAGAGAGGAAGAGAGAGGAACAAGGGGAGATAGAGGAAACACAGGAAGATGAAGTTCGCAAATGGCTGTCATAAAAGCACGCTAATAGTTTAACGTTTATTCGCAAAAACACCGTGCGCTTTATCGACATGTCCTTCGCTCATCCTCCTCCTCCTCCTCCTCCTCCTCATCATCATCATCATCGTCGTCGATCTACTCATGGCACGGCGAGATTATAAATAATTCGTGTAATAAACGTAATTTGCGGACACGCACGACCGGTAATTGTTACGAAAGCGCATCGCATTAACGATGGTAATAATGATAATATAACGAGAGCCGAGAGCTCTCGGGCACGCGGCTGCACACCGCGGCTGTTAACAAATTAGCTTTTGAAAAATATTAACGGCGTGACTTTGAAATACGCCGCTCGAAACGAGACGGCGCGAGTATCAGCAAATGATATTAGCGGCAACGCGAAATTAAAATAATACATCTCGGTTACGTAACAAAGAAAATGGATATTAATAAATTAATTTTCGGAGGAGCAACAGCTCCTATTTCCTCATTCCCATCCCTTCAGATTGCTGATCGTTTGTTAATTATTCTTACATCTCTGTCTCCGGGTTTTTCCTGATTTATTTCGTATTTCCCATTATGACGCGCGCATTGTTTAAATACACTCGCGCGATCGCCGCTGGCATGTAATATGCGCGAAATTCGTCAAACCGGTAAACGGTTTAATAAAACGCGGGGAGATATTGTCGATTGACGAGAGAAGGCGCTGAGCGTACAATGGAATAATCGAACGCGCGTGATGAGAGAAAAAGAAAAAAATATATATAGATATATGTATATATCTATATATACGTATAACGAGGTGCATGGAACTGTGGACATTTTAAATAACAAAGGGTTGACGGCCCGACATCCTAATTGCGATGCCATTTTTCGATACACGTGGACGTTTTAGGACGATGTCCTTTTTACTCCGCGACATGCGGAGGAGGAGAGGTACGCGCGCGCGTGTTTCGGACGTGTCTCTCTCGCTTTTCGATTTTCGTGTGTGATCGATTTTCGGTCCAGCATTTTTCCCGGATGTGATGCATGAAAACGACGTGCCGCGCGCGTTACGCAATCGCGTGATCAATCGCGAGTACTACAGCTCGTAATTATTCCTTCGCTTCCCCCCCCCCTCCGGCTCTTCTTCCTCTTCCTTTTCTACCTTTTTGCCGTTCTTTCTCTCTATTCAATTATTCATCGGCAAATTTGAGCGGGATTAAGGAGCCGTTTGTTATTCGACTTTGCTGGGCTTCGCTTTTTATTTCTGGAGCAGCTTCTCCGCGTCCTCCCTCGACATCGCGCGTTATCGGTCGGCGGGATTACTCCGTAACGTATCTGGGTAGTTAAGGGTAGACGCGGGTAAATCGGCGAAAATACGGCGGACAGCATGAGAGACTGTAACATAGCATAGAATATACTGCAGTGCACGCGAAAGCGCTCCGAGAAGCGCAAGAGTGGTGCGCTACAAGCTACCCCCTACGTGTTTTGTATCTCTCCCGATATCTGTCGTCGACTCTTGGTGTGAATCGCAGAATGGGGAGAGGAACGCATCATTAACACGATCGCGAGGTTCGTCAACGTCTGTCAGAAGCATCATCCGGTGCGCCTGGACGATTTTCGAATCTGCGTGCACCGGGTTACATAGTGGACCGTGCGATCGAGGTAATTGGCAATTTCCCGTTGAAACCGTTGCGACCGTTTTATCAGTGTATCGCGGCGAGGCTGGTTCGCCGGGAGGTCTCGTCCTTTTTGCCACGAGAAATCGCACGTTTAAACTGCGGCTAATGGAGCATTTATTGACCGAAACGCTTCTCGTACGACGAATTCGATTAAAGTTCGACGCGATTCGATTACCAGGAGATTCGTTTTTGTCGGAACTTGTGCTGGTACCGTCGGCATGTCTGAAAATCTTTCACGGAGCGCTCCCTCTTTCTCTCTTTCTTTCGGGAAAATCCCGTCGCAAGTTCGCGTGGACGGATATATTCATGTGATCGCGGAAATGTAATTTATGACGCCTGTGGCGTGCGCTAAATCGATTATCGCAAAAAGACTGAAGATCGTGTCGGCCTTTTTGCAAAGCGGTGCGCTTTCAATAAGGCTGGGGAGTGACAGAAACATTACAAAGAGAGAAACTAACGTTTTCCCGGCTGTATTGGGATTTCAACCAATTTTTCAGCGAGAGGAGACTCTTATAAAACAGTTGGGCTTTTTTGCGAAAGGGCACGGTTTACTGAACGCCCTGCGATGTCCCGTGTAAACCGACGACGGGTAAATATCAAAAAAGCTGAGTAATTCAACTTAATTGAATTAAGATAACGTCCACACGCGCGCTAAACAATAATTATCGCGCAAAACAAGCACGAGTCTTGTTTCAGTTGTTTAATTTTCAGGAGAACGTAGGACTCGCACCGCGCAACCCTTTATTCATTTTCACGTCTCGCGTAATTTGATAGGCGTAATGAGTTAGATCGCAAAACTGGAATCTTTATCGCGTGATAATAGTAATAGTAAACATTATTCGATCTACTTTTGGCGAAGCCTGTAGCGGGAATTACACGCTCCGGTAATCGTCAATCGATTCGCCATTCGTGCCCAATCGCCGCGCCATGGACTGCGGAATAACACACGAATAACATTTCGGTTGACGAGCGAATTCGCGAATATTTTTCACGTCTGCGCTTCGCCTTTTTGCGCCGCGCGATCGTTATTAAACAATATTGCATCAGTTTGGATTGTCACTTGCGCGCTGATAGGAGAATCCGTGCTGCGAAATTCGAGATGTATCGTGTTCTGTGTAAATATCCGTTTTCACAGTTAATTTAAGATTTACAAAAACTTTCTCTAGTGCGTTCGATTGTTCCATTGGACAAACACAAATTTTTATTATTTAACGCATTTCTGTATTTTAATAAAGAAAAAAACTGTGATGCTTCGATCAGTTTTGGTGAATCTTAATCAAGAGAGAAATGATATGATATATGCATTAGTCATATAATAATAATGTAATCTCGCAATTAAATATATAAACAATATAACATTAAAGAATATCGCCGATTTCACGCATCTGATGTCAATAATTGCTTTTGTTGTCTGTTTCAGGGATTACTACTATGACAGGTGAATATCTCGCACTCTGACGCAGGTACAATCAGCCACGGCTCACACAATCACCGTCCGAATCCTTCCAACCTAATTTATTGTCACGCAACAGGATAACGCGGCCAATACCAGCGATGCCGATATCAAAACCAGATTTCTGTATTTTGCGGTGGAGAACATCGAAAGGCTGCGAAAAAAACGACGTTGTGTGGTTACTAACGTGGTTGCCTCGATATTCGCACTTCAGCCGCGGTCCCTTTATCTCTGGCTTTCGAATTCGACGTCGACGCGTACGATCCGCGCGAATCAAACAATCAACGGCGCCCGCGCGTGCCATTCCGCGCGTCGCCACGCCAAGCACCGCGCGAGTTGCATATTTAAATCCGGCGCCGCGTTGCGCACCGCGCGAACGCAAAACCCGCCCTCACAGAATAAGGGCGCGCCGAATCAGCGTGACGTTACTGTCGGATCCGTCGGCTCGCGCAAAAAGAATCGCGTTACATCCACAGAGATGGGAAGGGCTGCATTCACATACACATCCCTCCCTCTTGCACACACGTATGCACACATATGTGCCTCTCGCAGGCTTTTTTAATCGTGTACACGCTTCAGGCGCTTGCGGCGCGAGCTTTTATTCCGCCGAGCTGGTAGCGCGAATCCGCGGCGTTCTCCACGCCGGTCACGGACCGCCTCTCTGAATAGTCACAATTAAAACGAAAGCGAAGGCGCGTCGCAACGGTGCGCCGCACGCTGTACGTATAATATTTATTTCTCTCATTATATTCCGTCCGCGCGACAGCTCCAAGTTAAATGGACTTGCGCGACAATCGGTGGCGCGCGCGCGAGGCTTTGACTTCCGGGTTTGTCGGCACTTTTTCTCGCTAAATACATCGCGAACCTACCGAATCACCTCGCTTGTCCGGCCGCGCCGTGAACGACCAACAGAGAACTCGGAATACGGAAATCCGCGGGACGTAAAGGACAGCCGCGAGGGCGGAGGGGAGGAGCAAGCTGCAATAATAGGGGAGGATTGTGACGCGAATGAGATGGGAATTCATAATTCGGGATCTCGGAGCGATCGTGCGAGACTCGCATGCATGCACGCACGGCGAAACGATTCGATTAACACGTGGCCGACGCAGTGTACCCCGCACCCCCGTAACGGACGTACCCCCGACTCAATTAGAGAGATGCCTGTCCCTTCATCGGGCCCATCGACTGACGCCGCGTGCAATGAATTAATATCGCAGGATCCGAAATTGCACGCACGTTTTGCGCGAGCGAGTCGTCGGCCGCTTTTCGGTCCCGTGGATTTTTCATGTCATCGGATCATTATCATTATCACAATCTTATCATCGTGACGATTTTGAGCGATTGCGACAACTTGCGCTTGAAACTGTCAGCTTCTGGTCTGCGCGAGCGACGGTCTTTCATACGAAGAATAGGCAGCAAATTTATTTGTTGTCTCTTTCTGCCGCGTGTACGTAAATATTCGTCGGTACACAATTTCGTACATTTTACACCGTTCCGCGTGTCTCGTCCTGTGCAAACGGCAGTGCGATTATGGTGACAGAAACGTGAAGAAGTGCACACCGGCCTTGACGTTTACAAGTTCAACCGTATATTTTTAATTAGACACGGTTTAGACCGCAATTAAACATCCGTCTCATTAAATCCGCGTAGAGGACGCTCGTTACATGGCCCGCGCCGTGTATGTCATTATTTTTCAGCGTGGTCATACAATGTCCTGTCTCCTTTCGCGTTAATTATTTCTTTTGTGCGGTATTGCTAATTATTACGAATCATTAATTAATCCGCCGACGGGATGCATTATCCGACTCGCGGAACACGTACGTGCGAAAAATAATTTTAACATATAATATTTCTTTCGTTATGATTATTATTATGATTATCACAGTACTGAAGCGGGAAGTGAGGGGGGAAGAGAGAGTTCGGGGGCGTCCGCGCGGATTGGCCAATAATTTGAACAAATGCGAAGTGTCATTCGGTCGAATATGCGCAAAAAGCTGCCGCTGGGCTAAATTAATAATTACTATTTACAGTTGCATGAGCGTAATGAATAATTATGGATTATCGACTGAGAATAACAATTTGCGACTCATTACGCGCGAGCGGGGTTAATTTCGTTGCGGCGGCGCTGTAGATTTAGCAAATTATATCTGTTTTCGCGTTTTAGCGGGCGGCGTATAACGTTATCACGTAGAAATTTAATAAAAAAAAAATATAAAAAATCAGCCGGTGTCGTCTCTCGCGTTTGAAAATGGCTGAAAGCACAAACTGTTGATGCCACGCGCGCGGTGCGAACAACCGATACCTTTTAGCGGTTAAATACATTTTATAATAAATTAGAGACGAGAAAACATCACGGAGATCCTGGGTAAAACCACCGGCGAGTCGCACGCCAAGTGCGCGGTAAATTGTAAGTCAATTTTATTTTCTGCCCCGCCGGAGTGGCGTTTCGTTGCTGCAAACATAAAGTTTCAAGTTAAAGGATTAGTGCGGGGTGAAGGGGGAATGGAGTATGAAACGCGCGCTCACACGCGGCAAAGAGAACACATCCAATCAGGAAGAACGGGGAAGACGCGCGGTCCTAAATCCGGAGATGGCGAACAGGAGCGAGGTACTAAAGCCTGCATCCTCTTGATTATTGGCACTATCCTGATTAATGCTACATACAGATCGAAGCATTTTCTAGGCGGGCGAGACACGGAGTAGAAGGTCGCGTCGTCTTCCACGACGACGTCAAGAATTCCCGGCGACGCGACGATGAACATTCTCCGTGATGGTTTGCGCGAGTGGAACCGCCGCGGAATTCCGCATAGCGGGTAAATGATAATTAACGCGCACTGTACACATATACACACATGTGTAAACATACAACTGTGACAGTGGCGTGCGTGGCGCGAGGGTAATCATCTTTCGACAAGTTCCGGCTGGCTTGATATCTTTCGGTGCGAGCAGGTGGAAAGGGGGTGGTAGTTAATATGTGGCAATACGCGGATCGTAATAATGTATCAAGTGGCCGCCATCAATGATAACGAGCGTATGTGCTGTGGTGGTTGGCATCCGACTGTATGGCAGCGATATTGTCACTATTAGCGTGAGAGCACCAGTCGATATTATTAGTCGTATGTAATCACAATAGAAGCAGAGGTATCATGTAATTGCCTTTATTAACAAACAACAATAGACGATACGTCGTGACAATATTAGTTCACGCGACATGTAACGATTACATGTATGTATATTTCAGTGTGCGTCATGTATAGCTCCCTTCTCTTTCCCTTCTCACCGCAGGGTCCCTTCCCTTATCCTACCTAGCCCCATTTTGACACGATCGAAACGCACGTTTTGGAAAATCTGTCGAAAATCTGCCGCCGCTGCTGAGCCGCGATCTTGTCGGCTTTCGGCTGAGCTCCGCGTTTCTGCACGCGCGAATGGTGACTTTCGTGTGGAAATGCGGTTCCGGTTTGCTCGCGCTGGTCCGCGATCAATTCATCGGCCGAGAAAAACGGACAGGAGTTAAGGTGTCGTGAGTCTCATTGTCGACGCCGTTCGAAATTAGAGAGACGACCACGTAACGCGACGCCGAGCGCAGCCCGAAACTGGCTGTTAAACCAATGCAAATTAGTGGAAGACAACCCCGCGCATCCATGGAGTTTGTCCCTTCTAATTACGGGCGACGGGGTGGTCGGAGAGGTTGGAGGAGTCGGGAAGGAGGGCGAGCGGGAAGAAAGGCCGGATGGAAAGGCTTAGAACCTCGCCGGGGTTCGCCGGGAATTAGTTGTCACTCGGTAGAGAGAAACGCCAGCTCGCTGGCAAGAACGACTTGGTGCCTCCGCACCGTTTTGCGCCGGGCAATAATTGCGCGTGCAACTGCGCCTCGGCACGTTCGATCTCTCGGCACGATAAGACGCGATTATTCGCGTCTTGCTCCGCCAACGGTGTCCGAAAAGTTTACGATTCGGTTCACGAAAAGGAGGCGTTTCGACTCTTCCGACTTTCGTGGCATCTCTCAGTCTTTTATCGGTAGCGCAAGTAATACGTGAACCTTGTTCTCTTCTCTCTGTTCGAGAAAGAATTCTTCTTTCGGGGATTTGTCGAAGTGCGGAGAGTAAACTGAATCCTCGCTGAGAAGCGCGGATTATTCATTCCTTAACAACAGAGACAGACAGGACGAGAGAGAGAGAGAAGAGAGAGAGAGGAGAGAGCAACGTCTCGTTGCATTTAATTTGGCATTTGATCGGGCTGTCCTGTACATCAGGCGAGAGAGATTAATTAGAGTGGCGTCTTGAGAGACGCCTTCGCGACTTCAGGGGCTTAATCGGGCACCATCGATACGTCCCTTGACCCTCGACGTCAGGACGTCGAGCCTAAACGCTCGATCCCCATCGATGTACATTAAGCGGATCGTGCTTAATACACGTCGCATTCGCGTCAAATTAAGCATTACTGTCATTTGAAATTGATCCTACGTCGCGCGATGGTATCATCCTTGTAAAATAATCAAGATTCCCGGGCATGTAAATAAACGTGTTCCACATAAATAATTAATTCTCACAATGAATACAGAATATCCATCTTCTTCCTCAATGTATAAAAAGTGAATAGTAATCCATTTCATCTTCTTATTAATATCTAATTATTGATTATTATCTAATATATTCTCTTTTGTTCGAGTTGTTTAATTAATTTTTTCTGCTATAATATTTCATCCGGTTTATTTGTTGATACCGGGGGCGCTCTAAATATTATAACAGTAGACTGAAGCGAAAAGAACGTCGAATCCGAATAAATACCAGGCTGACATGGTCGAGCTTTCGCGAACGAGTCAATTATCAACTTTGAAATCGACGCTGCGACCAATCAAGTTACAGCGATGATGTTACATGGCATCATCCCTTTGAAAAATGCAAAATGCATCCGACATTCGACCCCAGGAAAAGCTAAAAACCAGCGATGCACTTCTATATTTAATTTGTTTTTGCAGGCCGCGCCGATTTATGCAAATATCTATCAGCTGTATGCAATGAAACTCAAACGCGATGCGCTTTGATCTTTATGCGTTGTAATTACCGATATGTCATTAACTAGTGATAGAAATCAAGTTTTCCAGATAATATCGTTCACTGGAAAATGACCCCGTTGCAAATACACGTCGCAAACACCTATACATACGCGCGTATTTTTTTCATACTACGTCGCGTTGTCACGAAGGAGCTTTAATAAATAACAAAGTCGAGAAAAAAATCTGCGATGAGAATACAAGAAAACGGTGTCACATCAATTTTAAGATCCTCGAATAACACCCGCTGTTCTTCTCATTCTGTTCATTGTGAATCTAATAAATTTTCGCTGCAAATTTTTGCGTCTCTCTATTTTTGCGCATCCAGCGCAGCGTTGCAACGTGCGCGAGGGTGGTATCTCGCGTGACACTATCGCGAACTCTTAATTATTCTAAATCCCACGCTTTATTGCCCGCGAAATGGCACTTGGAGTGTTAATGGCCGCCGTGATAATTTACGATCGATGTCTTTAATCGTTTCTGGAAACCCGCAGCTGAATTTAAACGCCGAAAGTTTCCCTCGTGAAAGGAAACGGCCGCATCACGCTTTCCAAACTTTTCCCTCATCCTTTTGTCCGTGCCATCAATCGCGCAAATATAGCGTCCGTTATGCAGGGAAACATCCTATAATCGATCAAAGTTTAGAAAACTCCCCCTACTGTGCGCTGTGCGCGTTACGTATTTAAAGATTTTCTTCGATTTTGTTTATTTCGATGTAATAAATGAGGAAAGAGTTATTCTTTTCCCCGATGAGAATTGCGAGCAATAAATTGTTCAAAGGGATCTGGTATCGCAGGCGCGTTTGATGATTCAATCTAATTTAATTAACGCGTTCTTGTATAGATTTAATATTTTATCAGATTCAATATTTTCGATAATTCCATTATGTAATTGCGCGGTACGCATCGCGCGGTGAATTTGGTGAAAATTTCAACGTCAGAATCCACGTTTTGGCTCGGTCGTTGCATGACAATGCAACAACAATTTCAACAATGATGATTTATTAATATCGGCGCGGAAAAGGGTGACAAACACGGCCGCGAGAAGCTATAATTGGCAGCTGGCAATAGTGGAAAACGCGATCCGCCTTCATTATTTTGACGTCTCGCGTAATTGGCGGCACGTCAAACGCACAAAACGCTTTTCGATTCTTCGCGCTTATTGTTAGACTGCAATTTAATCGAAACATCGTGCCGAATTAATAGTCCCCCCGAATAAAAAGAGGAGAGACAGAGACAGAGACAGAAAGGGAGAGAGAGGAAGAGAGAGAGGAAGAGGAAGAGAGAGAAAGCGAGGGAGAAAGAGGGAGAGGTCAATTGACCAGCACACCATTGTTGGTCAGTGCGCATAATTTGGCTTTCACAAAAAATCCGAAATATTCCATCGCAATTTAAGCAAAATTAATTGCAGCATTAATATTCGCGCGAAATGTGGTGAACGGCCCGAAGAAGAGAAGCATAATAATGCAGAATCGATCGTGATAATTTCGGTCCTGTGCTTATAAAACATATCGAAGTTATTTGGTGCATCCCTTTCCTAAATTTCGCCTTTTTATATTATTTACCAATCTATTGGGTTGGCCAAAAAGTAATTGCGTTTTTTTTATATAAATAAAAGGCGAATTTTTCATGGGAAACAAAAACTTTATTAAACAATATATTGTCCATTTTGTTTGATTATCTTTTGCCATTTTTCAGGCAACTTCATGATTCCGCGCTCAAAAAAGTTCTTATCTTTTTCAGCAAAAAACAATTCCAAGAACGATTTCATATCCTCATCAGCAGTAAAGGTTTTACCATTCAAGGCGTTTTGCAAAGAACGAAACAAATGGTAATCTGATGGTGCCAGGTCTGGCGAATATGGTGGATGTGGTAACACATCCCATCCAAGCTGCAACAATTTTTGACGAGTGACCAAACTTGTATGTGGTCTAGCGTTATCATGGTGAAACACAACACCTTTGCGATTCACCAATTCTCGACGTTTCTGTTTGATGGCATCATTTAATTTATCCAGTTGACGATAGTATACGTCTGAATTAATGGTTTGATTCCTTGCAAGCAGCTCAAAATACACAGTCCCACCAGACTGACAACATAATCTTTCTTTGGTGAATATCTGCTTTTGAAGTGCTTTGAGCAGGTTCATCACGCTTGCTCCACGATCTTTTTCGTTTGACGTTATTATAGACGATCCATTTTTCGTCGCCTGTTACATACGTTTCAAAAATAGATCATTTTCCTCACGTTTCAAAAGAGAATCGCAGATGTCAATACGCTTAGTGAGATGAATTTCTTTGAGCTCATGTGGTACCGAAATATCGAGCTTACTAATGTATCCAAGTCGTTTTAAATGGTTTTCAACACTCGATTTCGATATGTTAAGATTCTCAGCAATCTCTCGTGTCGTTAAACGCCGATTGGAATCGATCAGTGCCTTCATTTTGTCATCATCAATTTCGATTGGCCTTCCTGAGCGTGGTGCATCTTTCACATTAAAATCTCCAGATCGAAATTTAGTAAACCAATTTTGACACTGCCGCAGTTTTAAAGCATCTTCGCCATATACATCAGATAACTTTTTATGAGCTTGCACAGCGTTTTTCCCTTTTCGGAAGTAATAAAACAAAATATGACGAAAATGTTCTTTTTGATTTTCCATTTTGAAATCGACGGCAAAGAAACAATTGTTAACGAAATCGTGTACTTTCTTTTTCTAAAACAAGCTTGAACTGTGAGTTGTTAACCTACATAATGAATTTGCGGTTTAGAATGAAGTTAGTTACATTTCAAGCATGTATGTCCATCTATTGGAAAAAAACGCAATTACTTTTTGGCCAACCCAATATAATCAATAACTCTGTTTTGCATACGGATAACTCACGAAGTAAGATCCGTTTTGGAGAACGATAAATTTCGCGGTAATAGATTTCGCGCAATCTCTTAATAAACGACTCGCTTTATAATAAAAATCATCTTGCTGGACTGTTCGTCATTATGAGATCCAAATTATTTTCATTCACGATTCGTGTTAATATCGTCACTAAGATTCCGCGATATCCGAATTTGTTTTAAAAAGATCCGCGAGACGGCAAGGGGAAAATGCCCCCCGCATTTTCCACGTTTTCCTGATAAAGGAGGATTCCTTCACTTATCGCGGGGAGAAACACCAAGCGCAGTGACAAGCCAGGAAGATGAAAATCGCCAAGAAAATACGAGGGGGAAAAGAAACAAAGACGCGATGGGCGACGAAGAAAAAGTGGAAGAACGTCGTCGCCGCCCGCCCTGTGATTTGTGGAAAACAAATAATTGTCAGAGCTGCCAATCACAGCGCCCTCGTTGGCCGACGTCCGTTCAAGGGGGTGGCGGGGGAGAGGAAGGAAGGGATGGATAGCAGCAGCCGTTGATGAAACTCCACCGATTTATTGGCCGGCCCTTCCGTCCTTAGGCTCGCCTTCGAACGTCAGCCCCTTCCGTTCCTACCGCCCTGCCGGGAATCCTCGTTTCGCCTCGGGGATTCCCGAGTTTAAATCTCGATCGGAACTCGTTCATTCTTTTTTCGAGGGAAACGCGCCGACTATTCGACGCGGCCGAAACGAGCATTTGAAAAACGTGTCGCGGCTCTTCGCTTTTGTTCTCCTTGTGTCCGAGGCGAGAGATGACCGATCGTTAAAATGAGAAACGGACACGCGTTTTTCAATCCTCGTTCCGACGAGTCGAACGGTCACGCGTCACTTAGAGATGTTCGCATGCTTGCGAACTCGCCACTCAGTTTTTTGATCAATAAGACCCTATTACAGCAAACAAAATGATTTTTATCGCTCTCGTAACAGCATTTATCACCCGTTTCCGTTATTATTTCGCCGCTGGTACATTTATTTATCGCTTATGCCGCGCATTCGTTGCAACTCCGCCATTAGTTGCTGTCACTCGTAAAGGGTCGCACGCGCGTAACAAAAAAAACTGTCGGAATGAAGTGGAAAAGCGGAAGGCATTGCGGGGCAGGAGGGAGGGAGGGATGACCGGGAGGATTGGAGGGTTACGAATGGCCTCGTTACGGTATAGAATTATGACGTCGGTTATGAGAGACGCAATAATTGCGGGAAAACGCCGACCTGGCCACCGACAGAAATATTATTTATGGCTTCGAGGAGAGATGGGGAGAGTGGAGGGGACGAGCGCAAATCGCGATACTTGCGATAGTAAAATACGGCCGGCTGGTTTTGTTCGAGGAGCGTACGGGTCGCCTTGGCGGTGGTAAAACCGGGATGAAAAATGCGCGATTTATCGGCGTTACGAGGTAACGAAAAAAAAATAGTAAGACGGTCACCAGGGCGATTTAGCGACGCTTTCATCGCCGCTTGCAATAAACAATTGCGATATTCCCAAAGTGAGCGCGATCTCGTTTCCTTTAATTCACTCTCGATTCATCTCGGCAATCACTCGCTCGCGACATTTATGGGCGCGAGCTTGTGACACGCGATATGTAATTCCGTTTACATCCCACACGTTACTTATATTTAATTTATATGATCGCGAGCCGAGCGATGGCCGAGGGGGTGGCCGACGAGCGAAGAGGCTCGCGGCGCCTTTTGTAGTAACATGGTAAGCCTATTAGCTTGCTCGTCCGTCTGTACATCCGCGGCGCGTGTGACAGCTTGCCGCACCGAATGAATTTTAATGAAATCCACAGTGTGTTAGAGGAAGCGAGCTAACCACCCCCGCGTCCGACCAGCCAGCCAGCCAGACGAGCCCCCGGCCACTACTACCCCCGGCTGAATTTATCCGACAAATTCTCCGTCCGCGTTGTCTAATCTGAATACATGCATATCCGAGAGCCCGCGTATAAAGTGGCATCGCGACGACGTGGACGACTGGCATCGGCGTCGTTTTTCGGCAAACGTCCAGTCTCGTGCGGAGATTGAGCGCGCGCGCGATTAAACAGCACCGAATGTAAGGTGATATGGAATATTGTTCGATGAAATCGAGAGATTTTACTTGCTTGCACTATGATCTTCGTATCATAGGATCTTTATGCGGAATTATTAATAAGGATCCGTATCCGCGCGATCACGATCGTCTCTCGATAATTGCGAGACACCGCTCCATGGAAATTTAATTTCGCGACGGAGATTGCCCATTGTCGGCGTAAACTGCGTTCTAAATTATTTGCAATTACATTACGATCGCGTTTCGCGTTTTCTTGTTTAATTTCGTGCACGTCCGTTTACGTTATTGGGGAAAAGAAGAGAGAGAGAGAGAGAGAGAGAGAGAGAGAGATCGGTGATCGATCGATATCAATGATGGAAATTGTACGTTATGCGTTGACACGATTAATAGAAATTTTGCATAAACTATATTGGAGAATTATAAGTGATACGGAAATTCATAATTTTAGCTGGAATAATAATCGTATAATAACAATTTTGTTTTGCACGTTACTCGGTTGAGGAAGATTCAAGATGCAATAAAAGTTATTTGCGTAACACTGATCTAAATAGCGCTAACTTATTTAATCTATTAAAGCAATTAGAAACCTTACTTATTGATGTCTGACAGCGTAATATTAATAAGATTCGACTTTTACATTCGCGAATGACCCAGATTCGTTCGTGCATTAATATCATCGACTCGACATTTATCCGATTTGGAAGATCGCTTGAGGCTTTAAAGAATCTCTGTATAAATTACGAAAGAATCGTTCTAGACTCGAAAAATATAATTCAGATCACTGTTGCAAATGTTAAACGATTTCGAAAGTAACAAAATTATTTTCTCTTAATTGAATTTATCAGTTTGTGCAAACTGCAATAGTTAATTACTGGGTTCAAATATTTTGTTTGGTAGTCAAGAATAATTTGGAAAACAGAAAAATTATTTATAAAAGACGAATTCTCTCTCTTTCTTCTTCCCTCTCTCAATGAATAGATAAAGGTTGAGACTCGCCTGATAATTGGATGGTACTTCGAACAGAATTAAAAACTGTCGCAATACAGAGTGGTGAAGAGCATCAAACAGTTGCCGTCGAAGATGATGTCCTTTTCTCGATCGTCCCTTTTCGCCCTGTCGCCCTTTTTCCTGTCGCGATCCTTGGCTATTATTCGTGAGTTCGGAAGCGAAACAGGACGAAACTCGCCTTAAAGGAACTTTTAACAACGCCAGGCAGGCACGAATCCACGCACCCTCCTGCATCCCTCCGCAGCCCCTCTAATCCTTAAATAACACCCTTGTTTTTCTCCGCGAGCGGCACAGAGAGTGATCTATAATGTGCCTCGTATCCTTCGAAAGGAGCTACAAAAAATCCAGCGAAATACATAACGATGCAGAATCCGTTAAAATCGCATAAATCGGATGTGCACGGGACGACGTAATGCGAAAGCGAAATAACAAGGTATTATTTTCGTGAGGTATTGTCGTCGGCGATCAATGGAAACGATCGTTTGCTATGGACGCGCATTCATGTCGGTCGAAGGACGCGTACGCGATGCAGCATAGAAACATTTGTCGCGAACTTTTGACGATGTTAATTTTCGATTTTTCGCTCCGTCGAATTCGACGCCGCGAGTACAGCGAGGCGTTAACATTTTTTTCAGCAAACGAGAACCGCCTCTCTCTCGCGAAGGAGCGACGACAACGCGCACCATTGGCATATGTCAGTAACATGTTACTGTTATTGTCAGGATTCAGGCTTTACCGTCGTTTGCATTTGCGAGGCGCTCGAGATCGGCCGCGGAGCCGATACAACAATAATAATAGCGAGGGGGACTAGATATTGATTACTTTTCTGCGTATTGTTGCGACGTGACTGAATTGCTGTGCATATACGCGGCGATATGTATTTGATTTTAGCCAATGCGCTTCAGACGTAAGGCAACTTCCGACTCCTATCCATTACGTGCTTGACGTCGAGACGCCACCGTGCATCTCGGGGGGTGATTGATTCGGAACAAATAGAAAATAAAACGGAGAGAGAGAGAGAGAGAGAGAGAGAGAGAGAGAGAGAGAAAGAGAGAGATAGCGAGACCGGAAAATATACCATCTAAAAATAAACCGCGATGCGCGCGCTGGAACTCGCGTGAGCACTCTCTCTCTCTCTCCTCCTCTCGCGCGGATGTAAAGAAATTAAAATTGTTTAAAAAAAAGAAAACGAAATTAAATTATAAATAAAAAAAGAAGAAATATCCGTTGTCGAAAAAAAGGGACACTCGTCGGCGACGTGGTGTTTTTTTCGAAATTTTTCAAAGCGTGAAACATTTCGGAGGTCGTGAATCCAATCAAAAGTGCGCAAAAACGCATTCGCCCCGGAGTAAAAAGGAATGCAAACGGAGGCATTTGCAAGCTTGCATCTCCGGTATTTATAGCGAACGGCAGTTCTGACATCGTAAAATCGCACGCGGGGGCGTACGTACATTGCGCATTTGTGATTCCGGGGTGCAAAAGCGAAATCCGCTCGAGCGAAATCCGCCCGGGCCATCCGGCATTATGATCGTCGATTGATCTGCGCGTTTTGCGCATCACGATAAGAATATGATATCGCGATTGTCGGTCGTGTTCGCCGATTCTGATACTGAACTATGCATGCGTGGATATCGTCGCGGTGAAAGAACGATCATCCCTGTGCCCTATGAGGGACTGCAAAGAACTTTTCTTTTTTTTTAGAGACTTTCTACAGATTTTTTAAACAGCAGCCTCGATCGTACTTTGATTTACGTTTGACAACGTTGTAACGTTTGTAAAAATAATAATGCATTTCGTTGTTTTTCGCTGGCGCACATGCAATATTGGCTCGCGAAGAAGTGGTGTTTCCGAAGGAAAAATCTCGGGATAATTCGATCTTAATTCGTAGCAGCCGCATTACCGGATACATCTTGAATTATTCAGACCTAATTTATTTTACCGTGCACGCGCACTTCTATCTTCGATGTTTTAAAGCAACAATCGCTCGAGCTTCCTTAAAGCTGATGGTCCCGGCGAAGTTCCTACGCGAGACTTGAGGACAACGACGATCACTTTTGTCCCTTTTGAAACGCGACGCATGTTTAACGTGCGATGCTTCAGGATTTCTTCTTTTAATAGAGCGTACGTGTGCGGGCCATTGCCTTCCTAGAGAAATGTATTCTTCCTGTCTCTCTCGTTTTCACTCTTTTTGTTAAATGAAATGGCCAGGGCGTTAAAAGCGGAATGCAAATTTTTTTCCTCGTGCAGAATAAAGACGGCACGCAACGCCGTTGCGTGGGATGGTTTTTTATGTCGCGACAAAGGGAAGTCTTTAAAAGAAGTTCTCGTCGTCGAGGAATCCCTATTTCTGGCGCGATTCCGCAAAACGCATTTAATACCGCGCGTTTGCTTCGACCACGGAATACCCAAACGTATTCGAGGAGGCAAAGCCTCTCTCTCTCTCTCTCTCTCTCTCTCTTGTTCGCATCAAACGCTTTATACGGTTGCCGCCCGTCCGTGGAATTATCGATGCGCGCGGCATTATCGGCGCTCTTATCTAATATCGTAAAGCGTCAAA
The DNA here is from genome assembly GCF_003672135.1 of Ooceraea biroi. Lineage (NCBI taxonomy): Eukaryota > Metazoa > Arthropoda > Insecta > Hymenoptera > Formicidae > Ooceraea > Ooceraea biroi. The sequence goes on along the minus strand of NC_039514.1, from coordinate 10,470,470 downwards.
GGGAGCTGTGATAAAAAAAGAAGGCATTAAACCGTATAATGTCGCGCGCTGCAAAGCGTATCCGGCGCCTGTAACAACGCGAATTAAACGACGTGCTCGGTTGCATCTGCAAGACGTTTTCGCGCACATCCAACCGCGATCTCTCATGGGTGTATAACGGCGTGTACGAGTATGTTTTGCAAAATATCTTGCTTGTGCTTGCAGTTACTATGCGTCGACCGCATTTCCACCGCGCCTGGCACCACCGTTGAAGCGGCCGCGCTTGATGCCACCGACACGAGTGCAGCATCCGAAGCTGCAGAAACAACAATCGACGCCAAACACCGGCACAATACCGGACTTGAATCAACTTAAAGTGTACAGTAAGTGCTGCATTTGAGACAGCAAACATTTCAACGTTCCGTTCTCGTTTCCGTTTCTCTGTCTTCCTTCTTATTCTCTTCTTTGTTTCGCAGTAACCGTTTTAAAGTAACTAAATATAATATCGAGAAATGAATTAATCGATATTTCCTTCGCGCCTCGCGGAATAATTTCAATGCATACATATATCGTTAATCGCGCTACATATATTATATATATCTTTAATCGAACATTAAAGCGCAACTGGTTTCCGTAATTTCCGGATTTCTGTTTCTTCTTTTCCGTGAAATTAATCTCATTTAATACTAAAGTCTCTCATGAAAATTTTTCGCGAAATTTGATTTAATCGCCGCACGCAGCGTCGCAGCGTACTTTTTGTTCTCGCGATTAATCGGCACCGCCGTTATCCCGTGAGGATAACAGCGGGGAGGAAGGGAGGAGGACAATGAGCACCTCGAAGTTGAGAAAATTTATTTTCCCGTAACGGAATCGCGCGCAGAGCGCCGTTGCGCGCAACCAGGGGCGGGGGTTGGGTTTAATTGGAGGTATGTCGTAGGCAATCCAGATATACTGATCTGCGGCAACTGCAGGGAGATGTTCACGGAACTCGGGGAGCTGTTGGAGCACAAGCGGAACTACTGCAAGCTGCGGTTCACATGTAAATGTCACACCTTCAACGGAGCCGCCCCAAGTATGTACTCGAAATAAACTTCGAGGCGCCTCCTTCCGGTACGTAAACGCGCTCCGAATCCCACCGGGAGATCCAAAATTAGTATAATTATCCGTGGCCCTCATCCGTCACCCTCATCAATCATTTCCTTCTCGATCGTTTCGATCGCGGCGGCTTGGCGACTTTTCGTCTCGCAACGCAAATCCGGATTCACAGTTTGTTTGAATCAAGATGAATTTTCCGTTTGTTAGATTTTGATCCGCTCGGCTGTAATTAGTGATGTCACGTTTTCCCGACATTCTCCATGTCGAATGAAATTACACGAACGTCGCGTTTCGTTAAGACAAGCGGAATTAAACGAGCACGTCGCGCTACACATCGTTCAGAATCAAACGATTCTGAATTTCGCTCGCGCCACTTGCCTCAAAAGGAATGAGCGTGTCACATTGCAGATTCGCGAGCTCCACCTCTTCCTCACGGCGACTCGAATCACGTTGCTACACAGTGAGCCGGAAAAGGACGAAGGCAAAACCAGGATTAATGCCAAGAAAATAGAAGCTGATCAAAAAATTCGATGAACTCGAACCACTTTTGTTACGAATCGCGACACGTTCATTTAAGACTGATTGCACGTTAAAAATGTCATCGCTATTCACGCTCGACATTACTGGCGGAATCCCTGATGCCACAATCACATAATACGCTCGATACATCGCGCGCACAATCCGCTCGAAAATTTATCCAAAAAGCCGAACCGAGCGGTGGTATCCAATATTCATTCGTTGCGGGTGAATGATCGCGACGGAGATAGCTTTTTGAATTTCGTCTTGTCTCGGCTCAACTCCGGCTCACCGTGTACCGTATGTGTGTGTATGCCTGTGCCTACGTGTGTGTCTGCGTGCGTGCGTGTGCGCGCGAGATATCAACCGTGGCCTTTGACTTATTTATTAACATTCCCGCTCGCGCGAAACCAGGAGACTCCACGACGGCGTTGCTCTGCGTCCTCTGCAAGCTGTCCTTTCCGAATGCCTGGGAGCTGATGGTCCACGCCCAGGCTGCTCACATGATCAACATCTATGAGCTGGGCACGAGGGCGCCGAGCCCTTCTCGAAGTCCCAGCCTTGACCAGCCGAAGGAGTCATCGCCCTCCCCACAGGACTTCCAGGTTGGCAGCTTCTCCTCTTTTCTCTCTATCTCTTTCTTTTCTTCTGTCTCTTTCAGTTTCTCTTACCTCTTGTCTGAGATTTATTATTTACGCTGGCGTCATGCGCGGCGATATTTTACAAAATCGCGCAACCCGAACTGAAGAATTAATCGTTTCCGCCTCGGGGAAGCAGCGAAGGGCGGAACGGAGCGGGCAACTGTGAAAGGGAAGTCCGTGGTTTCACCCTCGAAGCGATCCGAAATAAATGGAACCTGAATAAATGAGTGTTCCTTTTTATTTCGATCGCTTGTGATTGGATCTTACAATGATCGTGGTAATGTCCGAGCCTGTTGCTTGGTCGCTGTAATAGCTGTAATGATGACAGCTGTACCGTGTTACAAATTATTTTTTATTCATCTTAATGTCGATTATTCGAGCGCCGTCTTTTACTTTCCTGTATTTCCAATATGGAAATATCATGTTTGTTATTAAAACATCGATTCTTCTGTCCCACTCTCTCACTCAGAGTAATCTATTTTTCAGTAATTAATTAACGAATTTTCGAAATCGTTTTATCGCATGGCTCTTACATTTTTCAAGTATTTTAAACGTGAAATTAACGTGAATATTTGATGCCCCGTAGTTATACGTATAATACGTAATTATGCAGGTCCGATGGTCGACCGTTTCAATAAGTAACATTCTCTTACTTTTATTAATTAATTAATTCGCGTTTCATTATCAACCAATGATTAAATTACTTCCTGGCTGACGTTGACATCGAATTATCGATATCCGTCTGTTACGCTGTATGTCACGCTGAAGCGAATTCAAATTACTGACTTTTTTCCATATAACCACCAGATATTTTATATCGCCGCTGAATGCATCTCGTTGCAAAAAGCGTGTCTTATATTTCATCGGAAGGACAGACCTGGGAATTGATCGAATGATTTTATGACCAGGAGAGCGACCGCATCAAGTCGCGGAAGTCTCTCTCATTAGTCTCGCTTATTTCCTCCTTATCGAGTCCAGTTTCTTCGCGCTAATGCAGATTATTCGTGGAACGAGTAACGTACACACACGAGTGTTCAAGTTGAAAGTTAGTTAAGCGACAAGAGCCGTCTACCTTATTTCAATCTGCCCCTTTCTCTGTTCCGTTCCGTTCTCACTGCAAAACGACACGTAGGTAGTCTTCCGTCACATTTATCGGCGCATCGTCGCGACGGTGACGACGAGATCGCGAAGAGGCAACAAAGAGGCACATCGTGAGACGCCCCGCGCGTTTCGTCGGAGACGCGAGATATATCCGTGGACGACGGCGCAGACAGTCCTCTCGACGACGCTTGACGTGCACGATTTCCACCAAGTTGCACCGTCACGGAGTAAGGGGTTGGTGTGCGCCTCGTTCTCTCGGTTTCTCTCTCTCTTTCTCTCTCTTTCTCTGCATTCGCAGCAAAAGCAACCCCAGTGACCGACGCGAAACACGTCGATTCCATCGAGGCTAACTCTGGGGTTGACGTATCGACAGAGAAACATATGACGAAGTAATATTTTTCCGTGCCCCCTCGGGTGATGGTATTTTCCCGCCGCTCGCTCGCCATCCACTCCTAACAGTTTTCCCATCGACAGATAGCAAAACCGAAAATTGTACATTTGATGTTAAATATCGTGGAAAACCATTTGTGTTCTTAGGTTGCCCGTTCCAGTTTCTCCTCAGGATAATTTGATTTTTATTCTTGATTTTGCTTTCTTTTTCTGTATGCTTTTACACATTTTTTTATGTTCTAGCAGAATAGATTTATGTTTTATGAAAAAATACATATACAGTACATCTGAAGTATAACGGGATTAGCATATTAATGTAGACACCGATCGCATTTGCAAAGCTATTTGCAAAAGCATAGAATGCCTGTGGAATGGCAAACAGCTTGTCATTATTAAGCAGTACCTGCACAATAGCAGCAAACCTGATAATTTCTCCTTTACACAGGCGTTTTCGGGTCACCAATCTACAGGCGTCCAGCTTATTAAGTATACCTATCTGTTTTTTATTTTTAAAGGTATTTTTTAGCAGTCGGGTAGTTGATTTACCTGATTTGATTACCTACGATAAAATCTCGAATAAAAATCGTTACGTTTCGCTGGCTGACGACAAAATACCCGATTTTATTATAATTTCCTGTTGTGGCTACGCGGTGTTCCTTCACAGAAGATAAATGATTCCGATAGTGTATACAGGCAGGGAAGAGAGAAAGAGAGGGAAAGGGGGAGGAAGGGAAAAGAGATCTCTCTCTCTCTCTCTCTCTCTCTCTCTCTCTCTCGCGTTACGGTCGTCTGAATCGGCGGATACGTACGTTAATCGGTTCCCCGTCCGCGATAATCTCGCGCACCGGTATTGATCTATGGAATCTATGACAGGAAATCAAGGCTACGGATTGCGAAGAGCGGGCGGAGGAGGAGGAGCTTGATGGACACGAGTTAATACCGTCCCCTGACAGTGGCAAGTCAACGGACAACGAAGCGGCTCTGTCGCCGATCAAGATTCGATCCGACGTGAACGGGTTGGATCACGAGGACTGCGACGAATTGATCCACGTCGAGAACACCACGCAGGCGTGCATCATGCATACTCTCAGCATTGTAAGTTTCTGCAATTTCCTCCTTCTCTTTTTCATTTATACTTCCGACGAAGCGCCGGAAGCGTCGGCGCCGATTCTCGGGACGATGACAGAAATCGGATCAGGACGACTGCCTTTCTGCGCGGAACTGGGAAAGAAACGCGCAACAAAACGTGCGAACGCGCTTCTGTCGATCGATGAACAGCGCCGTACCGGAAATGACGGCCGAGAAACATCGGACCGAGAGAGAGACCACGCGTGTCTTGTCGCGGGAATCGTAAAGAGCGGAAAGATCGTAATGGATCCTAGCATGGCGGTTCTAATGACTGGCGTCGCTCTTGCCCGCGCAGTAGTTAAAAGCAGTCATCCACGATGGAGAATCGTTCCTCTCTCGGGTGCATATTAACAAGAACGTCGTAAATCGCCGTTGTTGACGACGACGGCGGCAACAGCAGTGATGTCAGTCTGTTCCTTTTTCCGCTCGAGGAATCGTACCGTCTCAATCTCCGCGAGTAGATCGTCAGTTACGACGGCTTTCCTGCCGTTTTTGCATTTTGCATTTTTCAATTTGTTAATCTGAAAATTCTTCGAATCCAGGAAGTTCGCGATATCTCTTGAGCTGATAACTTCTCGGCTCGGGAGATATCTCAATTACGCGCGGCGATAATTGTCGAGAGAATCCTGGAGAGTCGCGTTATTAAAATTACATCTGCATTGTTGGACTTGTTGCAGGACTCGTCCTTGGAATTAAATTCCGACGCGAACTCGAGGGCGGCTTCCGGAACGATGGTGGCCTTGACCAACGGATCATTATCGGCGAAGGAATAAATGGAAGATGCAAAGAATTAAGAGAAGAGGACGGGAGCAGGAATATTCATTCGAAACGGTCTTTCCCGGCCAACCAACGAGACATATCGATCTCCTTTAAGGATAACGCACCCGTTTGTATATAGCTTAATCGCCTAACAAATTATTCAGGATCGCTAGATCCCGCGGTCTACGCCGGCTGCTCGAGTATCGGTCATCTTCCCATAAGGAGAAAGAAAGAGACACACCGGTTTCCCGTTCATCCTCGACTCTTGCGCACTTCCGCTCTAAAGGGTCTCTCATCGAGATGACAATGGAACGCTGCGGAAGAGCGCGGATTGGATTTATTTCTTTACTTTAAAGACCGTTCGCGCACTTATCTCGATCTTGTTGTACGCTTTTACTGATTCGCGAGCTTCGAAATTGTCTCGAGCGCAGTTTATGATTGTTCCACCTTTGTTAAATCTTTAGAATCTTGGATCTTTGTTAGATCTTTAAAATCTTGCGATCAAGGTTACGTTGCATAAGGTAAAACACGGTACTCCCTTGTCGTCTCGATCGTAGGATGCTGAAGATGAAGGATATTCGTGGAGAAAACGTTAGCCGAAAGATTCGTCGGTGAACTTAACACTCGAAAATCCCGGGGATCGTTCACTCGCCAGTCGCATCGGCATGAATTAATTAATTTCAGTGGCGATAACGTTACTCTTACGAGTATTCCAAATTGTCGCCGGTGAATGAACGATTTCCGGATCATTCGCGAGGTCATTCGTCAAGAGAGCGGAAACGTCCTGTGGCTTCCTCGCGTAGCAGTCGCGCGCATACGTGTGTCTAGATTAAATATACATTATCACATACACACGTCCACACACACATACAACACACACACACACACACACACACACACACACACACACACACATACACACATACACATACACACACGCACACGCACACACACACATACACACACGCACGCACATACTAATTGTATCATTTATGAAAAGACATATCTCTCTCGATAAAAGCGACGGTGGTCGATGGCGAAACCGACAGGCGCAATTCCAGACTTCGATCATTGTTAACGCAACGAGCACACTTCTCCGCCGTTGTCTGTTCCAATTTCTTTTGCCGTTTTGTCGATTCTTTACTAGTCGTCCCGCACACAATTCGAAAATCGATCGTGACTCACTCCACGAAGGAAACGTAGCACAGAGAGAGAGCGAGAGGAGACTGTGTCGGTGGCTGTTACATGAATTTCGCGTTATCGTGATTTACATCGTTTTGCTGTTATTATTGTCGTATTACCAACTTAATTTATGGATGCGTATGTGCGTACAGATCTGGTCAACGCACGGATTGCTTTAAAGTCTTGAACGATTCACGAGTCCGTAAACGTGCGAATTTCACACGTCCGTAAATTTTCGAAATTATCGTCGATCAATTCGGTTAATTGACTCAATCCTGACACTCTGATCAACCGAATAGATTTAGCATCAGGCGCCACCAATCCGTAAACATAGCTATTTTTGAACCGTCGAACTTGCGGATTCGGAAACTTGTAAATCTACACATCTACGAGTTTAGCGGTTCCTCTTATAGATTACTCTTTAGTCCGGAGCTTGATTCTTGTTTTATCAGACCGCTTTCAGCGTGATATCACGCGAGAATCAAAACTGTCGAATATGTACACGAGCGTAAAGTATAAATTGTCGTTACCGTTTCCGGACTGGAAGATTAATCGGCTTTGTTTCCAATTAGTTGTATCTTGCGCGTAGTTTATGATTTACCATCGATAGCCCGGTGTCCAGTTAGTGCACGTCAACGATCAAGGCATCTGATGTTCCGGAGCAACCTGTACAATTCGCAAACGGCATGGCATTGCGAGAAAATGAGGTATCGTCGACAACCGGATGAAGAAAATCGGTCGAGCTTTCACGAGGCCTGATGCGCTTCTCCTCCTGCGTTTTTTTCTTCTCTGTAAAACAAACGGAATAATATTTATTACGTCACGGCTAGGTAATAGCGACGAGAGTTATTTGTTTATAGCCCCATATATAAACAATGTGTTTTATGGATCATTAATATCTAAATAAAATATATTACGTCTTTTAAAGAACCCGTCTCTTGGAACTTTCTCTCTTCCTTGTCCACCCCCTTTCATCCCCTTATGCATAAGTAATTTAGAATTCGCGGACTCAAAACGGGAAAATTTGAGCTCTTAAAAATTGGCAGAGCATCAGAAAAATAAGAAAGAATGACACAGATTAAAATCTTAGCTAGATGTTAAATTGAAGATTTGATAGCCTGACGCACTCTGCAAGTGAGCTCTGCATTCATTTGTCATTTTATTAATAACGACAAAACGGCGACGGGAATGAGCCGCGAGCGAGTTTTTAACAAATAACCGGCGGATCGGCCGGTAATTAGAACCAGGTTTCTTAGCGACACGCGAAGTGACAGAAGGGAAAGGAATTTCCGCGCAGTTCTTGGCACGTTCGTTCCTTCGGGCATGTTCATCCCTTCGAGCGGTGCCTAATTACTGCGAGGTATCGCGGCGTCATAGGGCATTACGACGCTTTTTCCGCGCTTATTCGCCGAGAGGCTCGTTACACGAAGATTTCCACCATGCTGTTGACTCGTTGGCTCTTTGCGTAATAAGCCGGCTGTTCTTCCAATAAGCGGATCATCTCGGCTACTGATTCTGCCAGCGGACAAACTTTTCCGATTTATTCCGTTCTTCAAGCCTTCTCATAGACTCAAATAACATCATTTGTTTACGGGCATAATATAAATAAATTATATAAAATGATTCTATTAAAAATAAATATATATAATACAAAAAAGCAAGAAGCTTGTATGTGTTAGTTTAGTTTTGTTAACATTCAGCCTTCATTATCGATTCTTCTAGTAACGATAAGATGAAACATTCATCAAAAGTTCTATTAAAGTTCATTGAATTTAATTAAATTAGTTAATAACTAAACGCGCTTCCACAACTAACGGACAGCAGGCGCTCTCTGGCTGTGAGGAACGACGTTGTTGATTGAACCGTCGAAACACGGCCCACGGATACAGGTAAGCATTAATATTTAAAACGATAATCTCATAAATATGAAATAAAAAAACTGTGTTCGTATAAAAAATGAGAAACCGTTATTTATAATATAAGAATGCTAAATTGGCATCAGAAATTTATACACTGAATCATAATGCCATCTCCATTTTCTACGAAATATTACGAAAATATTACGAAAGAGCATTAAACATATTTATATAAATCTTTAAAAATCTCATTTTATAATACATATGTCACTTTATAATATTTGTTTTAATTCCATTCTAATTATTTTAAGAGCACTATCTAGAAATCTTTTTCGAGAATCTTTAGATTAAAAGTCTCCGATATTTGTTAGTTCAATAAACCCGTCAACGTGTTATTTTACATCTGATGCTCCAGACGAGAGTCTCGGTAATAAATTCTGGAACGTGCTGTCTCGGTCTCAGCTCTCGGTCTGTTTCGTTGCCGGCGCAACTGTTTAACTATCGCCCGGTACCAGGCTTACAGTTAAAAACGCCGTGCAATTGTGAACGGTAGTTAACTCCGTGGTAGAGGGGTGAGCACGTTTCAGCCGGCGACAACCGAACGGTATGCAGATGCGGATGGCATACCGGGGTAAACCGACAGCCCGGTGGACTATTGCGCGCTAGTAATCACAGTCGCTCCGAACGGTCAACAGACACTCGCGAACGATTCGCAGGTAGACAGCAGGTACAGCTCTTACAGGAATTTTAATTACTTTTTTTTCTGATTCTTCTGTCTATCTAACAATCTCTCTTTCTCTTTTCTTCCTTTGATAGGAAGTTAATTTAGATTAATAAATATATTCGCTCGCGCTTGCATTTGAGGCTTCTCACTGCTGCTGCTCGTTGCGTTTCTTCTTTTTCTTCTCTGCACTTTTTGGTATGCTTTTGCCAATCTCTTTCGCGAGTAAATAATTTTTAGCAAATTCCGAAGATTGCAAACTGCATGGGGATATGCACCGCGCATCGATCGCGGGAATCTATAAATTTTCCGAGCGCTGTTTCTGATGGCGTCCCGTTAACGCGCAACGAACTCCGGGAACGGTCGCAATTAAATTCGACGCGTCACGCGTTCTTTTTTTTCGGCCAAATGTTTTCGCAATTCTAGCCAGTACACCGACATTTGCAATTGTAAATTTTAAACGAGTATCAAACAGATCCTCTTGTTTTTAAACAATATTGCACGTAATAACTGTGATAAAAGAGATTTCATTATCAAGTTGTTATTTATAACTTGGTAAGCTGATAATAGAGCCTCGGTTCATTGCATTGCGTGTATTTGTATCCACTTTTACAAATTTCATACCGCTGTCGGAAGTTGCAAAATGAAATAATCGACTTTTCTAAATATACTGCAAGTGTCCGATAAAACTTCCACGCCAACACATACGTGCACGCGCACTGATTATTGATCGATACAGACTCTAAAACAATTCTAAGACCAATTTTTACGCACGCATCTTGAACCCAATTTTCATTCCCATCTCACTTCTGTGCTTCGCATGTGCAAATCGACCCGTTAAAAAGAGGGAACGGTGACGTTTCCGGTGCGTGTCCGCGCGTTCCAATTTGCAGACGCGGTTCCAGCCGCAGAGGTCCAGTTGCGTCGTGATGGTGTCTGGTCGTGTCGCGTAGCCAATTAAGAAAAGATCCTTAATTGCGAGTCCGTCCTGCTGGCGTCTAACTGTAAACCGCGAGCAGACAACGCGGTAACGGACAGCGCGGTTCGCCGTCCTGCTGAAAGATTTGTTCCGCTACATCGCCGAGGATACCGACGACGTCTCGCTCGAAAGTCGTCGGTTATCCGATGCTCACGACGTAACCGAGCGCGCTTCTGTAAGTTGCGCGCGGCGAAATCACTCGATGCGTAACCGGAAGCTGTCAACGTTCGTCAGCAGAATCCTGCCTCGCCAAACAATACCGTGAAATTTCTGCTCGCGGTGATCTCACGTCGATCACGTAGTCACATTGCTTTCCCTGCGACCTTGAACCCTTCACGTTAGGACACCGCGAATTGTTCGTGTAGATCAAGCTGAAATCATCTGGCTGGACCTTGTAAGCGCGAAGAGATAGAAAAGAAAGGAAAGAATAGAAAGATAAAAAAGAAATAGCAGAAAATCTCTTTGATATAATATCGAGTTGACCGGAAGTCCATGTTACGTCCTTAGCAAAATTCAAACGCGAAACTCTGCAGTTAATTAAGAATTAATACAAAGTTTCGCGTTTATAAATCCAAAAAACTCCGCTCGGACCTTCCGGTAACGCAAGTACTTTGTATTCATTTTTGATGTAGAGTTTTGCGTGTGAATTTTGTTAAGGTGATCGGACTTGCGGGTCAACTCAATATATTTTTATGAAGAAAGACAAGTTTTGTGATTAGATATATGTGAAAAATAAAATTTGGAGAGCGCAAACTAATAGAAGTATGCAGATAGTTTTGTCGTTTCAGCCTGAAAGTTTCGATTGCGCGAAACATTGAACTTTCATCGGTGGGATTCCGGCACGATTTCGAGCCGTGGCAAACATGCTCGCCGGGCGAAACAACAATCGTTCCGGACGGATCTGCTCGAACCGACCGGAACTCGGCATAATACCGCGGAAGCGGCCTGGGAAATTATATTTGTCATGGAGAATCGGTCGTGTCCACATTGGAGGACAATTCGATTGCGATCTTTGACCGCACGGCGACCAGACGGAACGGTCATTGAATGCGTTATCGCCGGTCTTTTTAGATCGGCCGCGCGTTTCGGTGAAAAGTACCGATGACATTCACGGCACTGCGTGGACAAGTGAACGCGAACAATCAGACCGAGCACGAGAATACATCGAGCTTCGCACGTGGGAGAGAAACGCGTGAAAGTTCAGTCTGATCGCTTCAATGAGATTACTTGTAATTCTGTTTTTAATAAAATAGTCCTCTGCCATTTTATGCACAATGTGCATACAAAATAATGGGATCAGTATGTCTAGAAAATTATTATCACTGTACAGCATGTCTGTAAAATAATTGATGCCACATCAATTTGAAAACCACTATTTATTATGTAAAAGAGATATAGAAATTATTTATAATTTTCAAACTTTATATGATACCTGTGAAATAGCAACTCGTTCATCGCTCTCAAAAATCGGAGCCTGCAGAATAGCAACAATCTTATCATTTCTCCTGTGCACATTAGGTTGTCATTCTACAGGTCTCCAACTTTTTAAATAATACTCAAACGTTAAAATAATACTAAATAATACTAAAACTCATAAACGTACTTCAATATTTTCTTAATTTTTCAGATCAAGATGACGTGCTTGTCGGTCTCGTATCTGCTGATCTTTCTACTGGCTGACGTCAACGCGGCTGGCATCGGTGAGGCCTGGCAAGTCACGCCGCACACCAAGCCCATGTACGCGGAACATTCGTCCCGACCACGGCTAAATTCTTCGGCATTTGAAGTTCGCACTGTGAGCGGAGTCGGTCGTCTGACGTCGCTCAATGAAGCGGAGAAACATCCGGCAGCCACCGAGTCGACACCGAGCGATTCCGTATCGACGACAATGAGCGTTCCGGAAGACGCCTCCCGCAAAGATAGAGACCTCGAGTATCTCCGAAGATTTTTCGAGAATTCCTCTTACGACGACGACGAGGTCGAGGATGACGTCGGAGACGACGCTCCACCTGTTCAGACTCTCCAGAAAATGCTCAAGAAAACGATCATGATGAGACTCCTGCGCGCGTTCAAGGATGAAGAAGACGACGCAGTCAACGACGACGAGGAGGCTCCTGTCGAGACAACAGCTCCTGCACAACGCTTCCGTCGACAGGCGGAGAATGAGACGAGCATGGAGAAAATCTCGACGACGAAGAGCGTCCGCGAGGCCCGCCTGAACTCTCCTGAGACGTGGTCCACCTCGGTGCAACCGATCTCGGTGGAGTTCCGTCATCGTATCCCGCTGGATCAGGTAGTTCAGCAGCAGCAACAGGAAGAGGAAGAAGCCGCCGCCGCTGCCGCTCTAGCCAACAGCTACCGGAGGTACCCTCAGGCACCTCGGGCGGACTTTGTGACCGGCCATCATCATCATCGTCGCGGTTACCCGGAATATCGCGAGTCCAGGGACATGCCACTCACCGGGCGCAACTATGATGACTATGAGCAGATGTCTTGGTACCGAAACGCTGTACGCGACAGGGACTACGATCCTTTATCGTATCCGTCGTACCGACGTGGGTACAGCTACCCGCATCCAGATCGCTACAGAATGGAGAGGGATTATTACGTGCGCCCGGCGAGCGATCATTACTACTACGACCGCTATGATCGCTATCGGGATGACGAGCTAGACTTCCACGGACGCCAGCGATCCATGCCGAAGCCGAGACGAGTCATCTACTACGCCACCCTGCCGGAGATCGTGAGAAAACCGGTTGATCTGAGAAACTACCCGCGAGGATCAGCGTATGACAGCGGCGCGATCAAGTCGCAGGCGACGCGCGATGACGCGTACAAGCGTGTTCCCGGCAACGTTGATCCTGGCAAGTATAGATATAGAAACGCGTACAATAGCTACGATCCTTATGCGAAACGATCGAGCTACTATGATCGTGGCTACGGGTATTCAGAAGGCGAACTACGGCGGGTTAGATTGTCGACCAAGGAAAGCCTGAAGAACGGAGACGGATTCGGTGTGGGCAGCAATGAGCAGCGGCGGGTGAGCAATCTCGTCGCGATCAGAGACGATAGAGACAAGCTGCCGTGGCCGGTGCAGATCGGCACGGAAGTCAGCATCAAGGATGATGAGAGGATCACCGGCCGGAAGGTGTTTGGCGAGTCGGCTGGCGGCTACGAGAGATACCAGAACGCGCAGTTGCAGAAGGCACCGGACGCCACGGGATCCAGCGAGCTCCAGAGCGATAATTAATAAACACTGAAACAAGAGAATTAATCTCGGGTTTGTCTCGACTCGCGGATTTACGAAAAGCGCAGAGGAACGTGCGCAGTCCTAATAAATGCTATTTAGCTATTTAAATAATATCTAAAAATTAAATTTAAGTAGTATTAAGTATGATTATGATGCACGCAATAAATATTAAAGTACGTAAGAATTTCAAAAAAGATATGCGTAAGGCAGGCGTAAACTGAAAATTATTTAAAGAATTTAGAGGGTTTTATAATGTCACAACTCAACTTTACGCGCATAGGATGGGATGGGTATCATTGTATATCTCGGTTTCACATGTACAGCCTTGATGGACCGTATAGATGCTAAGACGAAATGTTTGTACTTTTAACAATAAAGTTCCGAGAGATTCACATCCCAAATTTACTTTAATTTTTAGTGTTCGCGACAGGGACTACGACCCTTTGTCATCCGTCGTACCGATTTTCTCCTCCTGATCGTGACGATATCTCCTTTCATCAAAATTTATTATTACCGAAAAGTTGTGGAAACAGAAAATAGATGCCGGTAGCCAAAGGAATTATCGATTTACGATTATCGAAAAAAGAGTTTTTAAAAACTACAAATACAGACACTATTCGAAGTTTAAACCTGTGGGATAGCATGAAATGTAAATGTCTGAAACAGATTAGTTGCTATTCTGCAGGCGCATCTTTGGTAGATATATTTTGCTATTTTCTATACGTTCTATATATGATACTACTATATTGTTAACAGCTAAACCGCCAACATCACGATGCAGACGTACATCTTTCACTTCCACGATTCGTGTACTTTGATGGAAATATGCATGAACGCGTTGTGCATTTCATCATTTAATTAGTTTGATCTACTCCTAATTGTTCAATCATTTTTTAATCGTGTTACTACATGTAATCACGTTTAGTGTGTATCTATATACAATCAATTTTATTATTCAGTTTTATACGATATATACAGCTTAGTCGTATGTATGCCAACGCATTGCTAAAAGTGCCTCATCACCTATAATATTATATATCGGATTTTCTGTCTTGCTTTTTCGACGTTTTTATCGCTTATTGAGAAGGAAGATACGTGAATAGTAATATAATATAATATAATAATATTACATATACGTGTATATAGCTACGTTATATAAAATATAATAGCAAATTGTCGATGTAACTTTCTGCATAATACATGTGTCTTTCTTGCTCGAAAATACTTTTCAGATTGAACGACTTAATTGTGTCAGTAGTATTACATCAATAGCAGGTGCTCACTTTTTATATGTTATATAAAAATACTTTTTAATTTCTGGTTTTACAGGATTTTCAATAGCAGAGAACTCTAGGCAATATAAAAAATAATGATATCATCAACTCAGAACTCCTCTGAGAAGAAAAAAATTGTAAACTCGAGAACTTTTTCATTTCTGAATTTACGGTATTTTCAATAGCAGAGAACTCTAAGCAATATAATAAATAATGATATCATCAACCCAGAACTTGTCGGAAAAGAAAAAATTTCTAAGGGCTAGAACTTTTTCATTTCTGAGTTTACGGTATTTTCAATAGCAAAGAAATCTAGGCAATATGCCAACTAACAATAGAAATATCACAGAATTCCTCGGAAAAGAAAATTCTTTTAAGCTCGATAACTTTTTCATTTCTAAATCTAAAGGATTTGCAATAGTGGAGAAATCTTGGCAATATGCTAATTAACAATATAAAAGTCTCAGATCTACTCGGAAATAGAAAAAATTTCTAAGGGCTAGAACTTTTTCATTTGCGTGTTTAAAGGATTTTTAATATTCGAGGAATCTAGGCAATATGCCAACTAACAATATAAATATCACAGAATTCCTCGGAAAAGAAAAATCTTTTAAGCTCTATAACTTTTTCATTTCTAAATCTAAAGGATTTTTAATCGTCGAAAACTCTTCGCAATATGCCAAATCCACTCTTAAATATCCGTGTTAAATGTCTTCGCGTGGAGATTAACAATTTGGTAGAGTGTGATAATTGTGCATATAATAAATGATAGATAAATATTATTATTCGAAAACATTATTAGTATTGAAAAATAAAATAGCGCGCGCCTGTGTTGTACTAGTATAATAAATTGTATCTTTTTAGTGTTATTAGGAAACATAGCACATACGAGTGAATGCGTATTTGTTTTATTACGTTAACTTAGCCGAGTTCTAGAGATTTAAGTACAAAAATCCGATGATCATTTCGATAGCTTTCGTATTTAATCACGGTTTATGTTATTGTATTCGTATAATTCAAATAAAATGTAATTAGTACTCAAGTAATTATAAAGTAAACATAGTTAAATAATATTAACTTTATATTAAAATATTTTAAGAAATATAATCGCATTACGCAAATATAGAAATTATTCTTAAACAATTATAGACTCGATTACATATTATACCCGTAGATATTAGATTTTACGTCATAAATTTCATTTCGAGTAGAAAAACGTAAAACGCTATTAATTAAATCGAAAGAAATCCGTTTTAAAATAAAAGTTCATAAATATATTACGAACAATCTCCGCGTAAATATTGTGAAACAGTCTTCGCAAATATATTGCAGAGCAAGATTACTTCGTAAATACATTGCGAAGCACTATTCGTCAAATATTGAGGAAATAAGTTTCTCCATCATAATGCGGAGCAATGCATCATGGGACCATTGCCCGTTACCAGTGAAGTAAAGTGAGGTGAACTTTTTCGACATAAATAAATTCGTTTGTATGAATACCGTTGAACGACTTTAATAACAGTATCATGTCGCGAGTGTAAATGCAGTCGATGAGAAATGTGCAACAAGAGAAGGAATTCCAGTCTGGTTGCGGACGCTCAATTTTATTAGCTATGATAGACGCCGTGGGACTGTCATGCATTGATGAGTACTTAATTTTTTCGCTTGTAAAGTAGCAATAGTGTGTGCAGTAATGTTTATAAATTGTACTGATTTTCAATGAGAGATATCTTTTGCCCTTTTTCCTTTTGAAAAGATAAAGATGAAAAGGTTAAATCTTTTTTTAAAATTTAAAACAATATTTTGTCGATATCTTTGGCGATATCTACGTATTTACTTTCGTCACTGATATGGAAAATCATTAATTTCTTCTTTGTTTGACAATTTACAACATATATATTTATTTATTTTACATTCTTTATTTTTCGCTGCAACTGTGAATAATATTGGAATCATATAATTCGGACGTACATACATACTACGTACATACTAAGTTATAATTTATCACGTCTGTCCGACATGTCGGTAATGTCGTCAATGTCATCGGTAATATCGATCACGACCTTTTTTAATACCATCTAAGTGATAATGCTTTCGTAATTCGGCAAGTCATTCCTACATTTCCTTAGATCAAATCTTTTTTTGCTTTTCCATATTTATGTAATAATCATCTGCAGCTGGCTATATTAGTGTTTTCTATCCGAGTTCATAGAACTCATTTACCTAACGCGCAAAGTTATCCGCAGTTACTAAACTTCAACAGCGGCTTCTCGAAAATCTAGTTACCATGAGAGCTGTGCGCATTGATTACGGTCTGTACGCTATCGCCATCTGATGCAGGGCATTAATGAGCAACAACGTACGTTACATTTCGCGTTGATAAGATGGAAATTGAAGAGCACGCGAGTGTGTCTGTTCAATAAATTCACAAAGTTAAATTGCATATTTTAAAACTCAGATCCTTCATTATCCTACATAAATCACTCAAAGTTTATTTGACAAATTATTTGTAATTAAACGTGCGCAAAAATTACACTCCTACAATCATTAAAAATATATTCAGATCTTTCCACAGCTTCTTTTTTTAAAGAGACTTTATTGTTAGACTTTCCTTTTAAAATTCCCTTTAGAAATAAATCAACAAAATATAATAATAGCTAATAATAATAAAATGTATAATAATAGCTGTTCAGGTAACGTCGTTTAACTTATTCGCGGGAACCGACGTCGTCTTTAAAGTGTCGGCGTTTCCTCGTGGTTGCATCGTCGGGTGAAAGCCACAACTCGTCGCGCCGGCCTTCTGATCGGCGGTATTATCGGGCATTATCGAGCCATATGGAATTTGGGCTTGAAAATAGTCCCGTGCAGGAAATTGCTAACGACCTAAACGTTCGGGGCGGCGCACCGCGGGACCCGCAAGTCCCATGGCCCCAGTTGTGATGGATGGACCCGGGCCCACTCTATAATTTGAAGGCGTTTTACGTGTGCCCCAACACGTACTCTGCCAATGATCCGCCGTATGTCCCGATTGTCGTCCGGCATAAACACGGCCCCATGGGATGTGAACGTGATGGCCTTTTATCGCGGTTTTTCGATACTCGCGAATTATTGGCGTCGAACGAGCTCTCTCTAATGGCATTAAATTATTATTATGCCACGATTTACGGCAACCTCGAGTCCGTTCTTCCTTACGGAATCGCGGAACCTTTCAAATTGGAACGAGCGCCGCTAGAATCTCTTTGAAATACATCTACGCTACAAAGACAATTTCGTTATCAATAAATTATTTATTGCATTAATGCAAAATCTTGATTTTCTATGCCCTCCGCGATATAATCACGCCGGATTTATCGCGAAATCGCGATTTATGAGCGAAAATTCAGGCGTTAATCGTTAAATGTTGGTAGTTGCATGAATAAATTGCAAATTTATGCGGGCCAGCATTTGCGGAGAGGGTAGGGGGCGAACAAAAACTTATAATTTCGCAATTCGTGGTTTGCGAATTACATAGTTATTTAATAAATCGCTTTACATCTGCTCGCTAGCGTGCTAATTAGTGCCGCGGCCGCTATTATGCAAATCTTATACGCGCGCGGCATAGGCATGGTTAAATGAATATCCAATTAAATTGCAAAGTGAGCGCGCGTTCCAAATTTTCCCTATATTTTGCCCTTTGGTACACTAATTAATTTCCACGGTCGAGCTCACTTTATTTACGCGCGACAAACCTCAAAATTGTAGCCGGCCGTCCGATATATTTACCGCGAGCCGGTATATTTCGACGGTCTCGCACGCATTATCCCGAAAATATGTTACTTTTCGCGCGGATTCTCATCGTCCTGGCCGACGATGCTCGCGAAGCATTCCGCAAATCGATTCGCCCCGACTGGGCAAACAACAGCCGGCCACGACAACGAGAATCATCTGCAGTGAAGCTACGAGGAGCCACGAGGAACGTGACGAAGCCGTTTCGTTCGTTCCCCGCTACGCAAGAGCGGTCCCCGGGTCGTCGGGCCACCCTCCCTCTCCGTGGAACGTGGAATTATTGTAGATAATATGTGGATAGTTAGTCCGCGATTAGTCTGTCCGGCGGATTGTGTATCCCACCCCGTCCCGTTCCCGCGGGCAGCGCCATGATAAATGACCGAATCCTTTGGAGTTTTTAGCTGCGCACCCTGTTCGCTTAAAGGTGGCGGTCCCCTTCTATCTCTCTCTCTCTATCTATCTATCTATCTATCTCTCTCTCTATATTCGCCTGCCTCGCACCGAGCGGACCTTTCCACCGCTTCTCGGCCGAAGGTCGCCGCTACAATTATGTTGTAAATCACGGTAAACGTTGACGTAAACGCCACGAGTAATTAGATATACTTATATCTATGCACGATAGCGCGCGCGCGAGCGAGCGAGCGAGTTGCGAGCAAGTGGGGTACTTCTTGGTCGCTCTTCTTCTTCTTTTCTCCCTTAATCGTTTATTGCAGCAATGTATTACGTCTCGTTTATGCAAAGATATTTCGAGCAAAGTGGCTCGTGTGATTAAGCATAATTATCCACTTGATTAACGCGACCTGCCGCAACTTTTATCGTCATTTAAAGAGTACTCAGGACTTGGTTTCACCAGGAAAGAGCACCGGTATAAACGTCACCTTGATGATATTTACGATCGCCAGTTATCAAAATTAAATGGAGACACTCCCCGCGATAAGCAGAAAAGAAAGCAGCGCGGTACAAGTTTGCCGACGCCCGTCCTCTCGTCTTAACATCATTAATCCATTGGCCACTCACCCCATAGCGACTTTGGCCGAGCAGGCGAGCGGCGAGGTCTATGAGTTTACCACCCCGTCAGGGATGTACATTGCAACCCACGCCTAATTTTCAGACTCACCGTTGTTTATTGCCGAATCCTTTTAGCCTGGAATAGGGTGCTGGATAGCCCCGTGTCTCCTTCCTCGTCGCGAGAAGAAAGAGGAGCCCAAGAAAGCTGGTCGTTCAATGTTGAGAAGAGCAAGTCCGGGTGGAGAAAAATCGTTAACGTCGTTAACGTTAACGCGAGCGACGCGAATCGCATTTTCGACTCACTCGGCTCCGTCACCGTTTCAAGCATAGGGTTCTCCTTCTCTTTTCTGCTGTTCGATTTTACAGTAATATGAAAAGAATTCCATCGATTAGCAGGATTCAGAATATAACGCGAGAGAAAGCTGGACGTTTGTCGTGCTCAATAATTCCACGTTCGGGAAATTCGAACGTTGCACGAGAGACGCGGATGCGTGCGAGTGCAATTGCGGCCATGCGGATTCCAGCGTGATGCTCTGCAGGGTTAATGCGACGCGAAATGACGAAGCTACCCGCGAGGCACTCGGCAACGTGGATCATTAGGGGCACACCCGCGAAAAACACGGGTGGGCCGTGTGTGACTCGGCATTAAAATCGCATTTGCCGCTTTTCCACGTTCTCGCTGCATTTATTAAACGGTTAGCTCGACCCCGGAACGAAGATGTTTCGTGCTTAACGTTATAAAGTCACAGAAGGGAAAGATGGACGTTCAGTTTTCCTGCCCAATGGAGAACAGCGGCTTGATTAAATTATTCCTGATTGGAGAAACGCGATACCCTTTTCCCATCGTTATCTCTTGTACACATCATCAATTCCTCGCGATGAAGAATCATTAAAAGGATTCGAATTTTTTGCGTATCGTAGATCGTCGACGATAATTACGAAGCGAGGGTATCGCACGCACGCGACCGAAATCCAAGCATCATAAATTAGACCAGTTTCAGTCTTAGGCGCGAGATAACATCCGGGCTTGTAAAAAATTCACCAACTTGTGAGTTGCGCTATTTAACGCCACAAATCATCGTTCGTTCATCCATTCGTGCGTCGTGCGTCCACTTGGAATCGCCTCGAACTCGCGTCGACCTGGTCGGAGGGAGGAAAACGCCGAGTGCGCATCGGTTCCCTCGTTTCATCGGGCTCTCCAATAAGAGGTACACCTATAATTTGTAACGTGGCTCGGGTACCGGCCTAATGGAAAAATGCGTTCCGGCCAATTTTACGCGCAGCCGTCAGGCCGGGCTGTTGGCCGTAGTGCCGGTGCGGAGACGACGAGGAGGAAGAGATGGAGGAGGAGGAGGAGGAGGAGGAGACGGACGAAGAGAGGAAGAGCGAAACGAAAGGGAACAGCGGAGGGACGGAGAGTACGAACGAAGGGAGAAAGAGAGGAGAAAGATAGAAGAAAGAAAGGAAAAAAAGACGAGCGGAAAAAGAAGCGGCCGGCGAGAAGGACCGAGGGCGAAGGGCAAGAAGAAAGAAGCCTTCTGCGACCGCGTGCGAAGGCGCGCGCACACGCGAGCGACGGTGGCAAGGATAATGGCAAGGATAATGGCAAGGATGTCGGAAAACGGGGATGCTGATGAGTCCGTGCGGATAGTATTGGTGTATTTAAATGCACGACGAAAGAAGTAAATGCAATTACGAGATGCGGATGTTCCTCCGCATTTTTCTCTCTTTTTGATATTATCTCTCTTATAATATATAATGTATGTTTACTGATACATAAAATGGTTAATGGAATGTGTCCGAGATATTTATGTAACAAAATAGTTTGGACGCATTATAAGAGTGCAACATCGACAAAGAAACATATATATTGAAACAGGAAACAGGATGTATATCGAAAGATGTAGAACTAAAGAAAAACAGTGAATGATAATGTATGACGAGATAAAAATATATAATGATCTGCCGAATAAAATAAAGAACGAACAAATAATACAAAGTTTTAAAAGAAGGTTAGTGCAATGCGTAAAGGGAAGAAAAGTGAAGTAATGAATTAAGTATATAATACATTAATAAGGGATCTGACCCGAAAGTGGACGTGGTGCTTGGTACTCACTCGACTTTCTCGTTCCAGGACATTTACAAAAATTAATTTACCAAAATCCGTCCGATTCGATTAAGTCTGCAAGGTGCGTAGTACTGGCGCTTGTCATTTACTTATTTTTTATGCTTCATATACAATGAAACTTAGCAAGCATTCGGTGATCCGTGCCCGTTCATCCAATGTCAGCTTCAACGAATCTGAATATCCAATTTATAATACGTTCGGTATACTTAATCACGGGTCTCGTACGCGCGCGATAAGCGCTTAATCGTACCAAGCGAAGCTGATTAGCGGGCGTGCCGATTCAGTTTTCCAAAGACAATTATTTAACTTGCCAATATTGAACAGCGTTCAATTAGAGGCGAATCGAAATGAACACCGCGAATGATCCGAGCTCGCGGTGCGTGCGCGCTCGCGCGCACGCACGCTGATACCGCATCGGTTTTAAATCCCCATATATAACGCTGCAATCCGTAAATGAAAATCTGTCGGCGGGTGCCCTGAAATGGTTACGCGAGCAGGGTATCGCGTAACATTTGCTCGCCGCAGGGACGTGGATAAAGGGCGGCCGCGATATTTTTTTTGCCCAAATACTTTGTATCCACGGGAATATAACGTCAAATATAACGTAACGTGAATTTCCATCGATCGGGCGTTTGATCCCAGCGATTTGCCGTGGAACAACGGAGCTTCTGATAATATTACCGGCATTACCGGTGCAGCTTAATTTGTCGCTTTTACGTAACGTTTCTACTTACTATATATGTTTATCGCATTATACCACCTGGACCATTTCTATTTAATGTAACTTTAATATCCAATTTCGTTAAGAGTAAGCTTTCATCGCGCAAAAATCTCATTTTACAAAAGATAAACGTGTCTAAAAAAATTTACTTTATTACCCCACGGGGTTAGTACCTCATCGGGAAGTTGGCGATTCCATTCGTGTCGACATCGGCCTTAACAAGCGCGAATACCGCGAGCACACCATGGCGAGCATAATCCTCTGCTGGACGACAGTTGTGGTTGAGCATTTAAATAGTCCTGCGATGTGGCGCGGCCGTTTATTGCTCGTGGCCTTTGATTAATAACGACGCGATGACTCGTGGAGCGAGAGAAAGAGAGAAGCACCGAGGACGGGAAAACGATCAAGAGAACGCGAGGGAGAAAGAAGGAGAACAGAAGAGAGCGAAGAAAAGAAGGAAAGAGAGAGAGAAAGAGAGAGACTGTATCATAGTCCTGTGTACCATAACCGAGTAACAAGCCAGGCGCTCTCCCTGGACGTAAAGATGTCTCGGCGGTCTCGGCACGGTTATATCTTCATTATAAGCCCGACCGAGAGTTACGTACTGTGCTGTGCGGTGCTCGTGGTGCTCAAAATTATGCGCCGCCCGGAGTTATCACTGCCTTCGGGGTCGGGCGCACGAATAATTGGCTTCCACCCATGTAATACACACCATACATCTCGCGAGGGCCACTCTCGACGCGTCTCACGACGACCCTCTTCGCGTGTGAAAAGAAGAGGAAGAGAAAAAGAGACAGACAGAGAGAGAGAGAAAGATGTTCGCGTGCTCGATCACCAAATCTCGATCTTCAAGAGCGACGAACGGCAGGCCGGA
Source organism: Ooceraea biroi (assembly GCF_003672135.1). NCBI lineage: Eukaryota > Metazoa > Arthropoda > Insecta > Hymenoptera > Formicidae > Ooceraea > Ooceraea biroi. The sequence continues at coordinate 10,447,103 of NC_039514.1, read as the reverse complement.
AGTCGCGATCGCGAGATCGCGTTCGTGATCTTCCTCGCGTGAGGCGAGTCGTCGTTGCTGCACGGTATCAGTCGAGACGCGATGCATTACGCTTCATGAATAACGAACCGCTAAATATCTGAGCGGCGTGCTATTAAACGATGAAACCTCCGGAGGGAGACGGTTGCAGCATTAAATAATCGTGAAGCGTCCATTCGACGGATCGTGGCGGCAATGCACCTCTAGCAGCATCATCCGCGCACGGTTTCCCGGAGCACTCCGTCCTCCCGCGCGAGTTCCTTGCGTCGTCGCACTCTACGCTGTCGAGGCTGTCGTGCCGGCCGGCGCGGGTTTATCGAACCCGCCACCGCCGCCGTCGATTCGGAATCCCCGGGTTTCCTTACGAAACGAACGGAATGCATAAGTATTTCCGGCGATATTCCACGGAGGGGGCGCACAGGGAGGATCCACCGCGGCGACTTCCGCTTGCGAGGCGAGCTAGTGTCCCTAATTACCGTGTCGGGTTCATGAATACGATTGCCGCCAACCGCACGGAAGCTAGCGTGGCGTCACTGGCTGTTACTGCCGCTCATGAATTTATGTATCTGCATTCCCCGACGCTGCTCGGCTCGGGGCACCCTGGAGAAGAGGACGCGTCGCCGTCTTCCTCGTCGTCGTCGTCCTCGGCGCGGTTTCTCTTGTCTTCTTCGAACGTCTCTGCTCGCCATTTGCAGGAATCGCGATTTTTGCGAGATCTTTAGGTCGTTCGAATCGATTTCCTCCGGATCTGAACATCAGTCCTGAAACATACTAGCGAATCTCTGTGATTTAGGTATATATTTTTTTGAAATATTCGTTTACCGTTACGTTTACCGAATCGTTCACCGTGTTGATTCCGCTCGACGAGATTCCGACGACGAGCGAGTGCTCGGCGATTCTGTCTCGTTAAAAAGTATCGCGCTTGCGGTACCCGGTGACTGACGGCTTACGCCGACTTTACTCGTTTCTTTTTTTTTGTTTTCATTAAGGACCACAGCGTTACGGTTACAATGTTCGCGATGTACGCGGCTGCGCCTCGTTTCCTGTTAGTTTTGCCTGCGAAACGGAAATTCTGCCCGCGGAGTTACACACCGCGTGCACGATCGGCGGGGCGAGGAAACGAGAGCGATTCACTATCTGTGGGGATCTAAGAAACGACACGGGGGGGGGGGGCTCGTCTACCCTCGCGCGAGCAAGCGGTCCGATTTCAATCGCGTTAGTCTGTCGTCGTCGGTCCTCTCCCCCGACTCGCGCGTTTCATATAAGCGCGCTTTATAATAAAATGCGGTCATAAAAGAATATCGCACCGACACCGTCGCAGGTGCAGGTGCGATAACCGAGGTTCATGGGGTTCTCTGCTCGGCCCCGTGTTGTGCGAAACGTTAAACGTTAAACCCTTCGCGTGCCTTGTACGCGGCGATATTAGCTCGCACGAGAACTCAGTATGGTGTCATATGAAGTGATCATTTCATTTCATATTATTTCAGGATTAAGCAATTCTTGCTGATTGCATAGGTTTGACGTAACGTGGAGGAAATAGGCTTCGTATTTTATAATACGATAAAATGATTGCCAGCAACTCGAAACTCGAGTCATGACATCTGTAGTTCTAGAGCAATATATTATATTTAATTACAATATTTAAAAAAATTCTTTGCAAGATCGCCGGAGTGCCACGAGCTGTCGCGTGTGATTCTCTATCATTAAACGGAAAGAGATATACGATTTTGTAATACAATCGCAAATGTTTGCTACGATGTTTCATGTAGCGTTCCCCATGCCGGCTAACGAGAGGAGAGCGATTTAATTAGCGCGATTCAGTCGTTATTCTGTTCTTCGCGTCGCGCAATGCTCGCGAGGACTCAGTAATATCCACCGGTTCGCAGGACAGCAAGGAAACCCAGCAAGAAAATGAGGCGTCCGTACAATCGGAAGGAATGAATCACGGGCGCGCGGAACACGTTCCGCCGCTCGTCGTGCGTGACAAGCGCGCGGGCATAAATTAGACCAGAAACAGCCTTCGTCGGCGGATGTGCGGCTTATTTAATAAGCCGCAGTGACATCGACGCGCGCGTATGTACATGTACGCGCCGATTAATCGAGGAATCATGCAGGCTCGCGCGCGCGAGCGCTGCGGCGGTGCGCGGCGATGGATGGACACGAGAGGAAACCGTCGCGATTTAACATATTAGCGTTAATTAAGGCAATTATGTCTCCGCGTCGTGAGCATGAGACTGTGTCCGCTCGGCTCCTCCACCTCGGCTCATCCATATTCAGCAGCCACTTCCGACCGGGGTAATACGCGCGCGAGTATGAGAAGACTCGAGGACGTGCAACGTGTGTACGCAACGCCCGCTTGACGCCTCCTCCACCTCGCTGCCTTCTCGGTATCGCACGTTGACAGTCAACCGTGGGACCCGTTCCGTTCACCGTCGTCACGAGAGATCGAGGACGCAATAACGTAACCGCGTTCTCCACGGTCTCCACGTGTTCCTTTTGCGACTTCTCTCGGTCTCTCTCTCTCTCTCTTTGTCTTTCTTTCTTTCTCTTTCTCTCTTTTTCCTCGTTTTTTTTCCTTTCCGTGAACGTCCTCATCCTCGCCATACGAGGCGAATCATTAGAATTTGCATCGAGCCGCCGCGGCTGCGTAGGAAGTCCTTGCCGCTCCGTGTAATTATCGCGGCGAGCGATAATGAGATCGTGATGAAGATCATTGCGGCGATCGCGGCGAGCGCGCTGCCGGACGCTCCGTCGCCGGTAGTTGGGTAACACCGTGATCCTCGAGCGTCCATTTCCTCCTTGTCGCTCTTATTTCAGGAGGAGCAAAATACACGCTCCGGAGAGTACCTGCGGACTTGTCCGTCCTCCTCGGAACGTTCGCGGTGAATTACGGAGAAACGCTCGCGGCTGAGTATTTTACGTGCTTGTGCGGTAAGGGATATCTCACGATACGAGCCGAACGTTTCGCATTGAGGACGACGGATCGCAATGCACAGGGGTGGTGCGAAGAATCGGACCGGTGTATCTGCCGGTGCATAGAATCGGAGGTGCGGGCAGTCGATACTCTCGTGATAGCGATAGCGCGCGCCGGCGGACGTGGAGACGTGTTGCGCAAAAAGCGAGGAAAAAGGAAGAACGGCCGACGGAAGAGAGCGCGATGACGACGCGGAGGACGAGGAGGAGAAGGAGATGGAGAAAAACGGGGGATGCGAGGCCGCAGTTAAAAGAGGCAGAGGGTGAGAGTCGGGTCGAGCTAGCTGGCCGGGTGGATGCAGACAGAGGATCCAAAAGGGGAGGACGGCGGGTGGACGGAAGAGAGGGCGAAGAGGACAAGGCAGGAGACGGCGAGGGGACGACGGGAGGGGGGATAGGAGAAAACCGGGCACGTCTAGGTTTTGCTATGACCAATGGCGGACGGGGACACAGCGCGCGCCGTTCGTATCGATCCGAGGGAAAGAGGGAGAGAGTGAGAGAGGGACTCTACACTACGTTGGACTCTCCGGAGTGCCTCTCTTTGCCCGGGTCACCTCATCCGTCCTCGGCGCGGATCCTTCGTCTTCCTCGTTTTTCAGAGCGGAGCCGCCGCTGCCGCGCCGGGCCGCGCCGTATTTTCCTTTTGTTCGTGCGATTTATCGCCCAGCCTCTCTTTCTCTCTCTCTCTCTCTCTCTCTCTCTCTTTCCTTTCTCCTTTTCTGCTTCTCTCGATCTCATCATCTCGTTCTCTTTCGCCTTTGCTCCATCGTCTTTACTCGCGTCTTCAATACGATGCTTATTTGTCTGTGGATTTACCTACTTGAGTCGAAATTCAATGATGGAGATAAAAGAGAGTCCACCATTCGAGACGTTCACAGAGTATGCCTGAAAAGTAACAACTGACACATGAAAAACTGACACTATATCGATTCGGACAATAATCGTACTTGTGATGTAACATTGATGTAAATTGTAAGAACCATTTCACGGCATATCCGTTTGACATTGATACTAGCATTGGCCAACCAATGCATGAATACACTTCTGGAGGTCTGTTCGAGGAATTACTTCGAGGACCTTTGATGACAGTTACTTGAATGGATTCCCTTCATTGCACGAAAAACTTTGGGTTGACCTGAAAGAAATCTTCGCGCCCATGACTAGCGAAGGTCGTTTATCTCGATGAACCTCGTTCGATAATCCTAGAGGTTCTCCAGAGTGCACTTCGGTCGGAGGGTACACCCTCGAGAGGTGGACTCCGGTGCCTTCAAGCTTCTTGAAGCGGTCGGCGCACGCGCGACAGGATTCGAGCCCGGGTCCTCCCTATCAAGAGACACGAATATCGGGTGGAGGGCGAGGACACCGCCGGCGGGAGGAACGAGGAAGGAGGACGACGAGTGTGTCACCACGAGTGCGTGTCGCGCACCGGTGGTGACACACGCCTGGACATGCGTACTCCTCCGGCCTATCGTCGCGCGGGTTATTAAAATTTTCGAACCAATGAACATCCCCTCGCGAGTCGCGAGGCGGGGACAGTGCTGGCCGTCGTCGCCGATGGATATAGACGACTCCTCCTGACTGTCACTCGAAAGGGATGAAAGGATCTGGAAAGGCTTCGCTTCGGAGAAACGAAACGTGAGCGAATCTCTTCGCATTTCGAGAAGATAAAACACTGAAAAAGGAAGTCTGAAATTACACATTTATCACTGTAACAAAAAATTTGATTTATCCGTGTCTGAGGAATCACGGAATTGACATTATGTTGTTCAAACATCTCCATAATTCCAACAAAAAATTCAGAAAACGAAGACGATCGAATACTCGAAATTCTCAGACCTGTCTGAGAACCTGAGCTTCTAGAATCACCAAAAACTCGTAGTCTTCTGGAATCGACATCAATCCTTCAAGACCTACCTTCGATCGCACGCACATTCCTTAGAGCGAGCAAGAAGAGCATTGGGGGGTAACGGAGTCGTGGAGTCAGGCCGGTCGATTACGTCGAGGTCGTCGTTCTCGGTTCGCGTGGTCGTTTGCGCGGTACCACGTCGTGGGTAGATTTGCGAGCTTTCGGGACGCGAGGCAGGTTGCGGAACGCGTTGTTACCCTCGTCGCTCTCGTACGTCGCGCTCGTACGTTCGTTACGAGCTCTTGCGGGGCGACGGGACGGGGCGGTGGCGGCGGCGGCGGCAGCGGTGGCGGCGGTTGTAAGGGCGTAGGGAGGGCGAACGAGAGCGCGCGCGGCAGGGCGGGCTGGCGGTGGAGAGAACTAGGATGATTTTATGGTCGTGCAACTCGGGGCAGGGTCGTTGAGTGGCGGTTTTTGTTGCGAACCTCGGTGGACCGAGGCCCCGGACCATCTCTCCTCTCGCGAACCGCCCACTCCATTATCTCGGTGATGATGAGTGCGCGGGCGGGTGGACCTCGTAACACACATCAGCAAAAGGATTACCCTTCCCCCTACACAATCGTTCCTCTCCGCCATCGGTTCTCTCCTCTCTATCCTCTCCTCTCTCTCCCTTTGTCTCTTGTTCTCTCTCTCTCTCTCTTCTTCTCTCTTGTCCGTCTCGCCCTACAACGATCTCCTCCCATCGGTCGCGCCCGATATATCGTCCTACGCGGGCTAATGGGCAAAATGATTTGCGAGCAAAAAATAAATTGCCGGAGAATCCCCCGATGACGGAACTCGCTGTATATTGTATATTGTTCCCGGAGTGAGACAACCGAGACCTGCCGGTCGCCTTCTCGTACTTTATTAGAATCCTCCAGGATACGTTCTTACGGAGTCACACTGCGTTCCGAAGGAAACAGCAGCTTTGTTATTATAAACTGGGCGTACATAATATCTCGTTGTATCCGCTGGAAAGAGATATCAACTTGAGAAGAGATTAGAAGAATACACCAAAACATCCAGATCTGGATTTTGGATCGTGACAATTTTGACAGAGCTGCGTTACTGTATTTTGACAATAAACAGAAAGGAAGATGCATTAGCATGAAGCTAGGAGGCAACGTACGAGACAATCGCTCGTGCGAACGTCTCGCGAGTGTTCTCACGTACGCGCAATAGTGAACACGGGGTGGCGTTTCTCAGGTGGATCGAGTAAGTATCTCCAGGAGCGATAATTCCGGGGGAGGAGGGTGGCCGGACGTAGGCTCTTGTCCGGGACAATCTTATCTGCCGTTAAAAAGGATCGAGACGTCGGTTCGTCGCGTCTCTTTGTGAGCTGCCAGACGGGATATGCATAACCACCGTGGTCGTATCAGGTTTTACGCCACGCGATGCGGCGAGATAGGGCCGCGGGCGAGTTTAGTGCGTAATCAGACCCCGCATCCGCATTAACGTACCCCCACGCGTACGTGTGCATGCGTACACGCGTACCCGCGGATTCCCCTCGCGCGCACGCGAGAAACAACAAATCGCGATGCTGCGCGAACGACACCGAATTACTCTTCGAGCATCCCCGTGTCTCTTCCTGTCTCTTTCTCCATCTCCTCATCTCTCTTCCGTTTTTCTCTCGCGTTTCGAAATGCGGTTGATGCGGCCGAAACTCGTCTCGGATCGTGTGCGCGCTCGCGCGGATTTCCAGTCCAATTCCGTTAGTTGGCCCGCGGATTTTATTTCGGGGTGAGTCGAGAACGAAGAGAAAGAGGAGAACGGAGGGGGGCGGAAAAATGAAGCGTTGAAACGTCGGCGCACGTTGGCCGCGCCCGTATTATTCCGTGAATATTACATTTGTGACTTGGGTGTGTGCAGCATAGCGCCGTACACGATACCGGGGGATACGGCTCTGTTTACCCCGCGTTTCCTAATTTCCTTCGGGAAACGGCGCGAGTAATGTCGCTCTCGCGGCTCTCTGCAGCTTCCGCTTTCTCCCTCGACTACCCTACCGACTATCCGCTTCTTCCTGTCCCCCGCTCACGCGGCTGCATTATTTACGTAACTGGAAAATTGTCCCAGCTCGCTTCGCTTAATCAAGTTATCGCCGTTTCTTTATTTGATATTCCAAATAATTTACATTCGTGAAACTTAAGAGTCTCTCTCTGACTTTCTCCCTCTTGCTCGCTTTTCTTTCTCTTTAATTCTCTTTATGTAAAATCAATCAATAGTGCATGGACCGAGACGTTCGATCGGCGATCACGAGCGTGCTCGCGCGCCCGGTTGATCACGATCGCCATTAATATCACGATTCATGGTGATATCGTACGACACGCTGTCGGACACGCGGCTCGATAATATTTCACGGGAACAGATCCGATCGTTTAGGAAGTCTCACATATTTCAGCCGACGCGCCAAGTTATTAATGTGCTAAAGACGATACGGGTTTCTTCTCGCGCCTCGTTCTTCTCGCCGGGCGAGAACAAAACGTTTCGCGCGCACGGACGAAGCAGTCCGAGAGAAAGGGAGGGAAGAAGAGAAAGAACAAGGGGAAAAGAGACGGAGAAAAGGGGGGACGCGATGGAGGATTACGGTTATAAATAGTCCGCCTTCGGGAGGCAGTAAAGAAACGACGAAGAGGGAAGTTACGACAGGGGTGGGAGAGTTTGTCAGCGAGAGGCAAATGAAATTGTATTAAAGTTTCACCTCGCGGGGGCGAGAGAAGCCAAGAGAACACAGACGAACGAAGTCGAAGGAGGAGCAAGAGGAGGAGGAGGAGGAAGGATAGCAAGAGGAGGGTGAGCACCGGAGGCGCAACGGGGATGGAAGCAACGCCGACGACGACGACGACCGAAACGACGAGCCGAGAGAATATTAAAGCTTGTCGCTTTAGGACAGAATGGAGCGCGGAACCGTACCCTCACTCGCGGCGAACGGGCCCGCGATTGAACAGGCTTATATTGAAACGCCGTGACTGCATAATGCGCGGCGCGATCTCCCGTGAAGGTGCACGCGTGTACGCGCCGCATTCCGTTCGTAAATTAATCGTTTTGAGCGCCGCGCCGCGCGTGAATGGATCCGCGCGGATGCTCGCTAAAATTTGAATTCTCTTACGCTTTACATCCTGGTTGAGTTCTTTATTCGCTGTTCTCCTCTCTCTCTATCTCTCTCTGCACAAGCATATACCTCATCTGCACATTTCTCTGCTCCTCTCAATACGTTATATTAACGTTACTTGAGTCTTACGGAAGATGTTCTACGTATGTATCATTCTCGCACGTTCTCTCTCTGCGAGGATTAATAATGCCGTTATAAAATAAACCACTCGCGAGAGCGGGCCGGCGGTAAAGAAGGGGAGCGTGTATGTATTCCTTAATCAGTTTGGCGATCCGATTTTTCCGCAGTCGAAAATTACGCTTCTCACGCCGCCGTGTGTAGCAAAGTTCGCGGTTCGGATTCAATTACCGGCGATTGCGCGAGCGGGATAAAAGCGTCAAGACGAGGCGATGGGAGAAATTGTAGAAAAGCCCCCTACGTGACGAGCCAGGCGCGAGCGATTAGCTGGCGATTCTTTTTCAGGGGATTACAACACGGGCAACACGGACAGCTCTCGTCGTCTATTACACGAAATTTATGCAGCTATTACGCGCCAGGTGTCCGTGATACACGTGGACCCTCGCCTGACCCTCACGTCGTTCCCCCTTCCTCTCCCGATTTTTATCGAAGGTCGATCGGTGCGCGAGTGTGTGCTCCCCGCGCGGTCCTTTTCAAAATTCAAACAAAGCTGAGGATGAAGATCGAAGTCGTTTACCTCTTGCCGCGGCACGCGATTCGATCCCGACTGCTAAATAGAATCGATACCTAAATATACGAAGTCGGAGGGTGAGAAAGAGACACGAGACGTGGCGAGGGGTGGAGAGGGAGAGGACCGAGCGAGAGAAGAGAAGAACAGGTTCGCTAACGGACACCTCAGCTGCCAATTTACCGGGCGCACGCAACTAGGAGGCAGTCATATTTTATTTACGATATAATTGAGATATATTGAAACGCGAGATACACGCAGACGTCCAGCTGCGCTCACGCGGAAGAATAACAACGCGCCGGCGTTTGCGACCGAGAGCCATAATTTAAACGTTCCCTCGAAAAGGTGCATTTTATTAGAACGCGGCAGCCGCATTCACACCGAAATCTCCGTCGATTCCGCGTCGATTTCACGCTCGATCCTGCCGCGGCGTTGTGCTGCTTTCTTTGCTCTTTTTATTTTCAAGTTCTCTTATTTTCCTGTCAATCTTTCGAGGCAATGCACGCATGGAGACGGAGTGAATTTTTCAATCAGAGAAGTTTAAAAGAAAATTTAACAGAAAAATGGATAATAATAAAAAAATAAGCCACGGAAACAGAACGAAACGTATCGAGATTCACGATGCTTCCACCTGATGAGGGTGGATTTCCTGGAAAATCTGTACGCGCGTCGCGAACGGAAAAGCGGATCTTCACGGATCTCTCGGCATGATGTGCCGATAATGCCGCGCGAGAGTGAAAATTTCGAGAACGTCTAACGACGTACGTCGACCCTCGTAACTCGCTTGTCTCGCGTCTCACCGGGTCATAAAGCGGGGATGGGCCGATGGGGTGGGTGCCGAGGGGCAGCCGCGGCCCGGGGATGCCGACGAATTTTAATACTACAAAATATCGATTCCATCGTCGTTCTGACGCGGCGATTTTCCAGCGGACGAAGCAACGCACGCGGTCATCGCCTAAAAGCGCCCGCCCGAAATTGATACGTAACACTCCCATCCACCCTTCACCCTCTTCCTCCTTTCCTGCGGAAAGCGGGGCTGAGCGTGCGAAAAATGTTGCTTGCTCCGCGGCCATTAATGCTCGATTTCCGCGTTGCCGACAGCGCGCGATGGCTCAATAGCGAGGAGAATTATTAAATTCGTATAAATCCGAGATGCGCGTCCCTCGCGCATCCCTCGACGATAGCGGATCGATGCGCCGACCGGAACGCGCGCTTATTCAAATCGGCCCTATCAGTGTCATGACATTGTCCGTCACTATGTCACTATTCTGTGTGATCCTGTTCTTCTCATTAGGTTCCACCTCTCGCCACGGTTTCTTAAATTAGTTTGTACACGAGCTTCGATAGTCGCAAGCCGTCGTGGAATCTATGGAATCCGAAACAAGCGGAGAAGCTGAAGCGGAGACTTGCGATCAGTACGAGCGCGAGACGATTCATTAAAAATGTATGCGATGATGATGACCGGGGTCGTCGTTGTTCCGAGAGCTAGTGGTTGATCGTATCCTAGAGATAGGCTTAGATTCGGGGTCCGCAAGGCCCGGGCTACCGCGGCGAGATTTATCCGTGTGTAATCACAGGGTCGGCAGTTAAGGATTGTTATTGGCGCATTTTAATGCACCAGTTGAACGGGCGGGGTGGTTATTATTTCTGCGGTTTTGCGGCTGTCCGAGAAAATTGGCGGTTGGGCCGGTTTCGAGTCCGCGTGCGGACTGGGCGGACATGCGTACGTACGTTCGGACGGACGGACGGATGGACCAAGTAACCCTGAGATTCATCTGTCACAGCGAGGGCGTTCGCAATTCGTCAGTCGACGAGAAGCCCCTCACTTGGATTGAAAAATTTCCTCCGGTCCCGGGGAATTTACATGCGGCGCTTTTGCGGTGTCCTCCTCTGATGTGCTGCTCTCTTCCTCCGTCTCTTCCTTCATCTCCTCCTCCTTCGTACGGAGATCTCTCTGCAAGTAACACGAATAAGGCAGGGAGAGAGAAAAAAAGAGGAAGAGACAAAGAGAAAGAGAGAGAAGTGCGATTTATCGATATCCCGGAACACAAAGGAACGCCGAGACATCGGGGTACGCGGGAGGGTAAAATAATGTAACGAGTGAATGATGTTACGTTCGCACTTACTTCTGCACCGGCTCATAAATGGCGATGCGACTCGCTTAAACTCGCTATACGAGCTCACCTTTATCGTCACTTTACATTATTTGCAGCAAGTGATGAAAGAAATACGCACGAGAAGGGAGGCCAGAACAAAGGGGGATTGCGATAGGCGGGAATACAGCAGCGCGAGGAACAATCGGGACGGGACAGAAGCGTACACGTTCGACTCCAGTTGCTTGTCTAGAAATCTCGTTAGCGTCGATGAATAGGACGAATCCCGCGTTCGCACCTGCTCGTGCGTGATGGATCGTCCCGTCCGAATACGTGTACGTACGCATTCCTTTATTCCTTTCGCGAAAGTACCGCGCGGCACATCGTGCGACAACTTTCCGCAATTGTCGCCCGGGAACGAAGCGGAGCAGCCACAACGACTGCGAAAGAGATTTCCGCTGACTGATGTTGGATGTCTGAGACGTCGTCCAGTGAATAATTCCACGCAAAGGCGGATCCTGCACGATCATAGATCGAACTGGATACGGGAATTAAGATTCGAGAATCGGGAATCAAGGCGATCCCAACCTTAATTGCACTCATCTCGTCGGTGTTTCCAATAGGGTGGACGGTAACGACGGGCCCTGCGTCCTTACGTCCGTCCGTGATTTATGTCCGGGAAATAGGCAGTGCCTCCGAGGCTCGGGGCCCATTTCGGTTTCTGCAGAAAACGAGAAGGGTCCGCCGCGCCTCTATTAAGAGCGATGGCAAGCGGAAAGTGGATACGCGGCGGTTCGGCCCAAGAGCGCGCGCTAGCGCGGGGCACGGGGGAAGGGCGCCTCGTGAACCGTTTATATTATAAATCACCGTGACGTGTGCGTTACCCTCCGCGTGTCTCGTCGTGGGGTTTAACGGACGTGTGCGCGTGTGCGCGACGGGACGCGTAGGGCCCCGGGGCCGGATAGCCGTATCTGGTGCGACGCGACCGGCCAGATCGTATCGTTTCCGCGGACTCTTGGCAGCGCGATGCGCTCTTATTCCTAAACTTGGATGAAAGTGAGGCAGCGCGACTGAAGTTGCGAGAGGAAGGAGACAGGAACGCGAGATATCCGGGGTAGACACAAGTACACGTGTGCACGTACGTGTGTACACTGTGTCTGAAAAGTAATGAAGGATCGAGACTGTCTCGCTTGGAACGGTGATTGTGTGAAAATCGTTGCTGATCGTATAAATTGTTTTATTGGAATTTAATACACAATTCTGGCATAAATACATATTAATAAATACGTTTTAGTATTGATACAGCTCTCGTGTTGTCGGCCGGAATCTTTATTTAATTCTCTTTCTTATCCAATTATTGTTACTCAGTTGTATCAGTTGTACAATTCTGATTACATCCTTGTGATAAATCTGATTTACTGATAATAAGAAACTGGCACACGTTTTAATTTTAATTCCGCAATTCCGTACGCAATTCGCGGAATAACGACGCGCGACGTCGGTTACCGCCAGCGCGGCAAATTAATTCGGCGCTCCGTCCGAATCGGCGCGCGGTGGCCATGCGCGTCGTAAATTTTCGTTTTCTCGTCGTCGCGTTATGTATTATGCATTCTCTGTCCACCCGTTTCAACACAGCCGTATTTAGAGCCCTTGACAATTATCTTTCCGGTGGGTAAAGAAGGCATGTAATATTCATGCCGCGGTTCTCGCAAGTGGACTTGGACGCGTACGTACATACATACGTACGTACGTACGTACGTACCGGGGTCGCGCAACAATACCGTAGATTGCCGAGATTGCGCGCGCACCGTGACACTAATACCGGAAAGGAAACAGAGAAAATCAGCCTTAATTGGGACACGCTGGAAATGACGACGCTTTAATTCCGCGCGAGGGTACGAGGCGCACCTGACACGTCCGCGCGGCACCGGGACTCTTCCTGAGAAAGCTACGATATTAGCGGTGCCTACGTAGCAAATAGCGGCAACGATCGCGATACCGCCGGCAAATGTGTACCGTGCTGGGGAACGCACATGTAAAATAGGCTTGCAGGCATGCAAGAAAAAATTTCATAGTAAATTCTACATTATAGTTTGTACAATTCGCGCGACGAGCAGAAGTCTAGCGAGAACTCTCTGATAACGCGCGATGTAATCGCACGATCATCTTTTCCCGTGTAAACAACACGAATTATCGTGCGTTATGCGTTGCTTAATATTATACAATGGATTCCGCGAGTATATTTGTTTCCGCGCCTCGACTCGACTCGGCGATAATGAGTAACGATTTACGGCGTTACGTAATTTCGCGAACGCCGTCCATCGTTCATCTTAACGACGCCGTGCGCTTCTCGCACGTCGACCGGCATTCATCCCGACGCCACGGCGCAACGTGCAATTTCTTACGGAGTCATCCGGAGCGGGACATTAGTGTTTGTCAATTACGGGACGTCCATGTACAGGGTATTTCACCTCTAATTGTTAATCGCGCAAGTTTGCCCGAGCGAATCGGAGACAAATTTTTCATTTATTTTTTATTCAAGCGAGTTTCTTGCTGTCGAAAGTATTCTCCATCGCAAAGAAGTTCAACGCGGGAAATAAGGAAATGACAAATGCGACGATTTTCCCGCACATTTTTCGTCACAAGAAAATCCATCCTGAATCTGCCCGAGATTCTGACGACTGATGCGATAAGAGCGGGACATCCCATAGAAAAATGATTCGCGGAGGGCGCGTTTCCGCGCGGCGACACGCGGCGAGAGAGAGAGAGAGAAAGAGAAAGCGATAGAGAGCGACACACAAAGAGAGACAGGAGAAAAGCAATTATAATTCCCCGTGTATCGTCGGCGTTATAATTGGAGCGCGGGCCCCGATAATGGAGGTCCAAAGAAGATTAAGAACAGGACGCCAAGAATGGGACGCGAGGAGAGTGGAGAGACGCGGGGGAGGCAAGCGAGGCTAGCCGGAGTGAGAAAAAGAATGAAGGAAACGACGACAGCGGGGAGAGAAAGGGTGACTGCGGAGGCAGCCAGGGAGGAAGAGAGAAAGGGAGAACTCTAGGTATAGCTTCGATGACTTATGTGGCTCTGACGCTATCAGCGAGGCGTCTCTAGAGTCCGGCCTGAGCCCTGGAACGCCGGGCCTCGTAAATCATCGCGATCCACTCACACGCCCGTACCGTGCCCTACCTCCGCGCGCCCCCAGCTCCGCAGCCCGGGAGATGCGATATGACAATTAACGAGGTCAAAGGGGGAACGGAACGTTTGCCTACGGAGCCGCCTGCGACGACCGAGAGCCACCCCCTGGCCTCTTCGAAGACGCGCGCGAGAGAGAACGCCACGTCGATCGCCCGATTTCTCTCCCTTTGATCTACTACCTCCCCTTTGTGGATCCGCGTACAATAGCGTGCATTATATATCGCAGTCCTGCACAGTCGTAAAACGCGATTGTTAATCGCAGAACTTGACTGCGTCAAGTATCAATTGCATGCTCAGCGCTAACGTGAATGCAGTCGCGCAGACAACTTTTCCCTGAACATTTTTTCTCTCTCGCAAACTCTCGTCTGGAATCTCGTGTGGAGAGAGACGATCTCTCATTGCGATTTTCCAGGAAGGTCCCGAGGGCCCCCCATTATCTCTGCGCTCGCGAGATGGGTCCGTGAGTCTCCGTTTTCGGGCGCCGAAGCGGCGTCGGCCCTTCAGTCGTTTCGTTTCATTCATTGTCGTCTGCGCGATTGTGCGCGTCCAGGGTGCACCCGTGGAGATACAAATGACAGCGATACCCCCGGGCCCCGTCCGGCTACCGGGGTCCGCACACACTTATCTGCGAGTACAATCGTCGGCGAATACGGCGGGCGTCTCTTTTCGCAGGGGGGCGCCCAGGCAATTCCGCGACTCCCACGCGAAAAAAAGCGGAGGCGGCCTAACGTTTTTATTAGGGCAATTCACCGGAAGCCACGAGTGGCCGCCACGGCGGGTCGATTCCCCCTAGCTCGCTCGCGCGGCTCCTTCCTTCGACTTTTTGCCGGCGACGTGCGAGTCGACGTTCTCAGTCTCGTCTCCTTTAAGTTCTCCCTCCAGTGTGTGATTCACAGTCATTTAAAACTGAAAAGAAACTCTCAACTTCCGCTGTATCGGGAGACAAGGAGGAGCAATTCAATTTCACGATCGAGACGCATTGACACGTGATTGACCTTCGACCCATCGTTTCTCATCACGGCGAGTAAAAGACTAGATGGATAATTAAAAAAGTAATCCTCCTTCGTTCCCGATATTGTTGTAAAAAATATTTTCAAAGAATGTGAACGCCAGGATGCGATCCTTGACACAGTATTGTGGGTCTTCGCGTGTCTTCGTTAAAGGCGCCGCGGTCTTACGACAATCAGCGGTTAATTAGCCAGAGACCCCGAGCTTCCGGCGGGAACGTCGTTCGGATCGCGTGTTCCGCGAGTAAAAATGTAAAAATCCCGACGGGAAGGGAATCGATGATAGGTGCACGCGCGTGTACAGCTAGTGCCTAACCAACCGCGATGCACTCGCGTTTCGTCGACGCTTTGAGCGCGCGGGCCCGCTCTGGGAAGCGCCGTGTAGCGCTGCGTGCACAGCGCGACCAGGCCTGAGATGTCCTCAGGATAAACAGGCAGGCTTTGTTCTACGCTTATGAATAAAACATTCGATAACGCATCTCGGAGCCGTGCCATACGTACGTCCGCGCACACACGTGCATGTACGAGTGTACGTATGTATGTATTATACGTAGATACGCGAGAATCCGGCTGCGCTCCTGCTTCTCTTCCATCCTCTTGTGACATTCCGCTCTCTTCCTCCCTTCCTCCCTTTCCGTCTCATCGGTACAAGGTCTCCCGCTGCTCCGGATACGATGTGAGAAAATGTGACAGCGAGTAGATGCGAACGGTTTTGAGACATGTGCCGTTTACGATTCCGGTCATCTCTTTGACGCAAACACGAATGAGTGATGGACACGTCGATGGAACAGTTCAAAAAATAAGATAATTTAGAGAGTGCGTGACTCTTCACCTCTCTAATATTCTCTAATAATTCTCGAAAGGATTTTGCGTATTTTTTCAAACGCGTCAGTTACGTATTATAAAAATCCATTTATTTAAGTCACGGAACGGCGGGACGGAGCGAACTTGCGGGGCGAGCAGAGTCAAAGCTGGCGAAGAAGAAGGCTCCAGCTAAGATAAGTGCGTAAGATCGCGTTGCGAGCTTCACGATTTTTATGTTTTACGAAGATGAGAAGCGGCGTCCGGGGTAAATAATTATAACGGCACGCGGATACAGTTTCAAGGATACACGATTCTCGCGCGCGCTCGAAGGGGAAAATAAGCGTCGGGGAAAATTCAAGACGCGCCGTGTAGTTTTCCTCTCGCAAGGAAGAGGAGGAGGAGGACGACGACGGCGAAAACGCCGGAGAGAAAGATACCGGGAAGGGTGGCGGTGGCGGATTCCCGCCGGAAGAAAGTCGGGGCCGCGTGTCTCAATGTCTCCCCGAAGACGAGCGCCTCCGCAATTTGTGCCTTCATTCGCACAAAGCCGGCCTCATAAAAGAGAAGTTAAAACTATGCCGTCGTTCTTATTACTGCCGAGGTGCGGGGGAGAGGACTCGACGGGCCACCTAGCCAACCCCCTCGACCACCCCGGGGAGTCTGCTCGCGATTCTCTGTACACAGTTTCCGCAGTTCCCGCTTTCTCTCCTTTTCCTACCCGTCTCCCTTTAATGGGGCGAATATTTTCTTTCCGCTTACTCGTCCCGCTTCAAGCGCGCGCGGCTTGATTAAATAATTTATAATCCGGTACGGAATGTCATTCGGGAGCCAGGAGGAGGAGGAGTAGAGTCGAGAGAGCGAGATAGAGCGTGAAAGAGAGAGAGAGAGAGAAAGAGAGAGAGGAGAGAGAGAGAGAGAGAGAGAGGAGAGAGACAGTGGCTCTGGTCTGGTTTTCCCCAGCTGGCATCGCCGGCTCGGTTAACCTCCGGCAGCTCCACTGAAATTCATAACGTTATAACCCGGGCGCAGGACTAATTACATCTTGCCGCGCCGGTAATCGGAGGATTGATCGGCCGCGGCCGCGGCGCGTCGACAATTCCCGCGATCCGCCGAATATTATTGTGGAAATTAACGATCGCGCGCTCTCGCTCGTCCGTTCGCTTCCTCTCGCCGATCATCATCTCGCCGTGCTCCCGCGCTGACGGACGGGGTATAACAACGTTACGGCATTGTTTGCGTTGCGATTAATTTAGTTCGCCGCGAACCTGTAATTATGCGCGTGATTGCTCGTAACATCGCATCGGTATGGGAGCATCGTGCTACATGTTGCGGCGCGGATCGAGAGAGATATATGTATATATGTATAAATAGATATATGCACAAATAGAGAGAGAGAGAGAGAGAGAGAGAGAGAGATCCTGCACAATTCACGATACATTTTTTATCGGCGATACATCGGTGTTAGAACGGGATATGTAATAGTGATACGCGTAGGATCATATCTCCCTATTTTATCATTCCCCGTTGCCTCCCGTTGATTCGCGCGTACCTCGAAACTGATATGCGGATCTTCCAACGCGCATCGCGTTTCGTACGTCACCGTGCCAAACGCCGAACCTCCCCTTCGCGCGATTTGTATTATTTATTCCACTTTGTAACACCCGGATGAATTCCGTAATTCCGCGTCCTGTATTACCGTATTTCCACGTTACGACGAAGCGCATTGTCGCGCCGTGACGCAGACCGACCGGGAACCGCACGACACATTTTAATCAAACTTCCCCGCGAGTTTCTTCGTCCTTTCTCCCTTTGCTGGGGGATTTCTCTTTCCCTCTTTCTTTCTCTCTCTTTCTTTCACTCCCTCGGTCTTTTTCCTCCCTTAATTTTTACTTCACTTCCGCCCACGCGCGCCGCCGTAGATATTTGACATATTTCAATTGCTGCGGCGGCTAAGAATGTGCTCTACGAAACGCTCGGGTTTTCGCGGTCGCTTTGTGCCCGCCGTACATTCGTCTGTCCTTCTGCGTTTCGATGCGCGCGGAATTTCGTTTAATGTAATTTCGACCATTTTGACAATGTCGGATAGAGCGGCCGCGGCCACGCAAACCCCGTCCGTCATTCTCCAAATGACACAGCGGTAAAAGGGATCGTCGAAGCGAAGGATAGGTAATGCACCGCGCGTCCAACGTGAAAACCCAAACGCGACCATCAGTGCAATTGGCGATTTCGTTCCGAAATAATGTAAGTGAGCGCAACATTTAAAAACTGCTGCGAGAGGATGCAACCGACCAGCAAAATATATCATCCTTCATCTACGATGCGGTAATTTCAAAGCTGTTCTCGAGGTTCATGCGAGGAGCGCATTCGCCTTATTTCATGACAGATCTGTCGTAAACGCGTACATGTGCGTCGCACGTTGCGACATCGCGTCGTCATCGACAATGGTTAAATGCGATGTTGCACGAAGGAGAGTTTCACCGAGAGTTTTCGCGAGACACGCGACGCGTGCTTGAATTACGTCTCGCGTCGGGAAAATGTGGAAACCGTTTTATTATTGCTCCGCCGTCTCGTCGCGCGTGTGAGAATTATTGTACAATTTCTTGCGTTACTGTTTAATTGCGCCGCGATGCGTTCCTCCGTTTCCCCATCGCGCGGGATTCCACCGACCCGCCGTTCGCCGATCTGTATCTTATAGGAAGCCTTTTATTTGTTATAATTCACGAGCGAGAAGCTAGTATTATAAAACTTGTAAAGAACGCAAGGGAAGAAGTTCCCATTAACACTCGTGCATTTCTCTCTTATACGAAAGATATCTGCAAGCATTCGTTAGAAGATACATGTAACTTGGGAAAAAAATCGAGACTCTGCGCGTTCTGTAAATAAATCTTCACGAGAACCTGATAGAAAAATACGAAGATTATGTTATAAAAAAAATATCTTGATTGCGGACTATTAAGCGCGCGGGCTTAGGAAAACGCTCGGAGCTCCGAGTCACACTCGCGTCCGCCGAAATTCGTGGCTATGAAAATCAACAGGAAGCGCGTCGCGCCGGATGTGTGCCCGATGTACACGGTATAACGGATCGTTTTCATTATCTCCCCAGCCGGTTTCCCCGTACCCGCCCCTGCGCGCCGTTCTCGGCCATCCAGGCGGAATCGCATCGATCAAAGCACAGTTAGTTCACAGTGCGACTGCGACACGTCGTGCTGACAAAGAATGATCGCGTTTCATCTCGGTGAGGCCCACGTGTCGGTTACGATTGCGCGATTGCCCGGTTTCTCAGAACTTTCCCCGCCAGATTGTCAGGTTCCTCGAGAAATAGAAAGAGAAAGAGAGACAGAAGCAAAAAGAGACGGCAAGATGTTCGGCCGTTAATCTTGATCGTCCACGGACGATATCCGTAACGAAGTCTTACGTCACTCTCGGATACGTCAGCGTGGACGTGGAACATGGGCGCGCGCGCGAAAGATCCAATTTTCCACGCACGGCTTTCCAGTCGCTCTCTAGTCGCTCTCCAGTCGCAATCCTCTCTGCCGGAAAACGCGCACCGTTTGCGCTCCGTTTCGCTTTCCGGCGAGAACCGAGGTGGTCCTCCGTCCGTCCATCCGTCCTTCCCCCGGCTTTATATAATTGCGAGCTTTCATATTTGATGTTGCAGCGTGCACCGTAGGCAGCCGGTTAGTTAGCTGCAGCTAGTTTGAGCGTTGGCTTACACACACGGGCCGTTTCTAGCATTTCGAAGCGCCACCGTGGACTCCGGGCGAGCGGTCCCCGGGGGGGTACGCGACGACCTGGCAAACAACGGCCGTTTCTTGTTTGAAGACGGGATTTGCCGCGGCGTTACCTCACGGATTTGCGGAGAGCAAGCGGGATGTTCGGCGGTCGCCCTTTGCGCCGCGCCTGAATTTTTCAGCGCGCGTAAAACCACCCGCTTCAAGGCGCGCGAGAAACGCTGGAATGACGAATCGTACTCCGCTGGAATAGTATGATTCTGATCTTTTCGCAGTAAAAATCCTTTGACGTTGATTCATCGCGAAGAGTACCCGCAGCGTAATGATCGCGAGGATTTGTATAATTATTCTAAGTGATCATTGCAGAGTGCAACTGCGACACTCTTCTCTTCTGAATCAAAATATGAATTGTGCGCTGTGAAACGCGCGAGAGGTGCTCCTTCTCACCGCGAATTGCATTCGGAAGCTGATTCTCTCGCGTTTCGATCGGACCACATAAGAATCGCTTGATTCCTCTCTGGTTTCTCTCCGCGCGAAAACCGTCGAGCAATCCCGTGTGTTTGAGCTCGCGTTCCGAGATTTACGCTGCCAAATATTTGCGTCCGCGATACAAAGCTGAGGGAGTCGAGAGATGAGAACTCGCGCGCGAGCGAGTGCTAGTCGCCGCATTTTAATGCACTCGCTATCTACTTAATCTTAATTCGCGATTCTGTTCACCAGGAAGATCCGCAGAAAAATCCGACGTATTTCGTATTCAATCGGTTTTCTTTCAATTCATTATGACATCGCTCGCTCCGATTTTTGCCGGTGACGCGGAAATCGTCGCGAGGGAAAGATCATTCGAGAGTTCTATCGGTGCGAGTCCCATCGGTGGTTTTAAGCAATAACAACAGTCACAGCAGCGACTTAGATATGTATCCGGCGTGTTTTACGTCCGCGCAGTTCTCGCGATGCGTATGAGTCCACGCGAGTGCCGTGCTTGTTATATTCAAATCCGGTCGCCGGTCCGTGATTGTGCGTCAGCGAATATTCCAATATACCGGCGTGCGTGTTCCTTCGATATATACGTGTATATTCGCGTTGCACATTGCGATTCTGTTACCCGACAATCTCCCACGACCGCTCGCGGAGAGTTCTCCGTGAGCAAGTTCGCGCGCCAGCGCACCTGTTCCGCCGGCGCGAGGAAAAATCGCTTAAGTGGTGCCATTTCTACGATTTTACGATCGAGACGGGGTATGCACGGCGATGGCGATGGCGTGAGCGTTACGTCGGACGCGTTCCAGTTACTGAATAATGCAGCGGACGCCGATGCACGTCGGTTAAGTGACCTGAAAGCTTGCGTAAGCGGAATCCAATGAGAGCAAGAAAGAAAAAGAAAGCAGCATATGTGAAAAGAAAAGAATCTTAATAATGTAACTTAATAACTTAACAATAAATTCTTATATTATCATATTATTATATAATAATTTATTGTATTTCGCGCCGATTCTTTGATGACAAAGCATTCTTTAAAAACCGAGACTTTCAGGTCAACATCCTTGCACTGGTTACGCAAAAATTGTATACTTTCTGCAACATTCCTCAGCTTAAGTTAGCGAATCGTCGAGCATTCTACGTGCGATAAATCGACTCCAGTCATCGAGAGTGAGTATCGTTACCACCCTTAAGGAACGCTCACGTTCAAACCCTTCGCGACAGGAGAATCTTTCTCGCGCGCCGCTTGGTGTATCTCCTCCCGATGGAGGAGACGTTAAAGGTTGGTCTTCGCGTGCCCTCCAGGCGCAATATGACATTTAATTAAGAAACTTGGGCGTGGCGCGGCGCAGCGAGTGATATTTGAGGTAATTAAAAATGTATCCGTCGCGGTTCTTTGAGACAAGCCGTTTTCATTGCCGCACAAAGGAGCCTCCCGGGGCTAATCTCCATCTCTCTGCATCCCACTCGCGAGGGCCCTCCGCATCCTCCCTGCCGTCGTCCCTCCTGCTCTGCTCGCGCAAAATCCTCCTCGTCGCGCGCGTTCCGCATTCTCTCTCTCTCTCTCTCTCTCTCTCTCTCTCTTTCTGTGTCTCTTTCTTTCTTTTTCTTTTTCTCCTTCTCTCTTGTGCTGGGATACTCCTCAAAATTGCCGCGAGGGTGCTCGCACAGAGAGCGAGGGGAGGGAAGGATATCCCGAGCAAACCGTGGAAATTTTTTTAATCGTTTGATAATCTTGTTTAAACCTGTCGCCCCGCTCGCACACCACCTCCCCCTCTCCCGTGTACGTTCCAGCCCTCCGGCCTGTTGGCTCACTTTGTTTGCACGGATTATGAACAGTCTCGAGAAAAGCGGTGGAGGCCAGCGCGCGAAATGAGAGCCGGGCAAGAGAGGCGGAAGGCTTTTGCGCGCGCTCTCTCTCTCTTTCTCTCGCTCGCTCGCTCTCTTTTGCAAGGCATCAACCAGATTCCAGCTCCTGCAAAATTAAGCGATCCCTCTCCCGCACGCTCAGCTCCATCCTCTGTTGGATACCTTCGCGCGCACCTGCACTGACGTAACTTTATCCGGGCGCACCTACGCCGACGAAATCTCAAGTATGAATCCTGTGGATCGCCTGGGACAAAGAGGCCTGACTGGACGTTGGACGTTACCTAACTTTACCATAATATGCTGGCCGTTTCGGTATCTTTCACGTTATCGATAAGAAATGTAATGCAACAATTTCGAGTCAAAAATCTCACCGATCGCGTTCGATATGTCTGACTAGGATCGCTTTTTCCACTTTCCACTGACGCGACATTTGAGAACGCGGAAATCTTTGACGAAAACGGACACGTCTCAAGATTTATTTGCGACAACTACAAAAGTCACCGAATCTTCGTGAACATTTTTATCAAAATCTTTACGCAAAAGCTGGATCCACAGATACCCGTGACATGCAAGAAATAAGATACCCCAGCAATTACGCTTAATTAGATTCGACCTAGCTCCTTATCGCCGGCGATTCACCGGCCACGAGTACGGTATCACTTGGTCCAAACGAGTTACATGTGCCAAAGAAGTAAATGTAGCATTGCGATCCGCAGGGAGTTTCCGGTGAGAGAAAGAGGGACGGACGGAAGGAGAGATTGGCGTCGAGGGAGGACTCCCTCTCGTTTTTTCCAGGAAATCTAGGCCAAATGTCGCGCGTTACCGGAGAGTACAGAGGAATTTGCGTAGGCATCTACCCGGGTATCTACTCATCTGCTACCGTGGGCGGTTGAATTTTGCGTCCCCCTCGGCCTTGATGCCCCGAGCCCGTCCCTCCCGCTATTCGGGGCAGGGACACTCGCGCGTGTCGCGATGCGTTCGATGGTAGATAGAAGGATGACACCGGCTTCCGTGGAAGCGAGGACGCGTGCACGTACACGCCGCTCTCATCTGCATAACACTGACGGACGCAGCCTCGACATGAATATTTACCGGTCGTTCATAAGGAGACCCCATGTCGGCGCGAGTCGTCCGCTACGATCGCGCCGCTCTCGTTAAATCGCGTGGCATGATTCGATAATCGCGCGTGCGAAAAGCAACGGGATCACGCAGTGATGCTATCGCAGTGATCGGCTCGAGAAATGATCTGAGTGTGGAAAAGTCGCACAGAGATTTTATTAGAGATTTCATCTATATATATTATTTTTATGACGCTTCTTTATTATTCTATTAGGTTGTAACATATATTCGTCCCATTCGTTTAGTGTCTTTTAATAACGAATGTATGTTACGACCCAAGAAAAATATATTATTTCAGATATATCATATATATTGTTTAAGAGAGGACTGTTTAAGATGTCTCTTTGGCATCAGCCATTCGATAACAGCCAGACATCATAGCATCCGTGAAATTTTCCACGTGTGCTCAGTGTCTGAATCGACATACCAGCAATCTCGCGATTTTTCAGATGTTCATCACGTGCTACGTGGATATTCCTTCTTGTTGTGTTCCCACGCTACGGAGCGATATGTATCGTCGTCGAATGATCGATGCAGGATTGTCGTGTCGAGTCGCCCGGCAATAATAATAATCCCGATGACGCTACGACGGATCGACGAATGGCATGCGAATACGGGTCGGACGAGAAAATTACGCGGCAAAAGCGAGAGACAGAAGGGGAGACGGGCGAGACAGAGAGAAAGAGAGGAGTCTCCGCTTCGCGCGGCAACTAATTTAATAAAACCGTGACTC
Organism: Ooceraea biroi; assembly: GCF_003672135.1. Taxonomy (NCBI): domain Eukaryota; kingdom Metazoa; phylum Arthropoda; class Insecta; order Hymenoptera; family Formicidae; genus Ooceraea; species Ooceraea biroi. The sequence goes on along the minus strand of NC_039514.1, from coordinate 10,423,407 downwards.
TCGGTCGTTGCACGGGTCGGTAGCCGCGGCGAGCAAATGGCGGTGAAGCGGAGGGAAAAAGGGAAGAGGACTGGAACGCGCGCGCGCGCGCGCGAGGGGAGAATTTTTCATATGCTTACTTGCACAGAAATAATGAGCTTGTCCATAAATAAAGAATAGAAGCCGCTCGCGGCGAATGGGTAATGAAGTCTCTCGTGGATAATTGTTATCGTTGGAAAACGTTGTTGCCAGCCTCGCGTTTTCCACGACGAGGCCGGGAAAAATAAAGCGGCATGACGCTCCGCGCTGCTTCAGCGATGTTCTCTCTCCTTTTCTCTCCTCTCTTTCTCTTTCTTTCTCTCTCTTCTCTCTCCTCTGCGCTCTTCCGGAATTTTGTGCACGCGGCTCGAAGAAAAGAAAAATTAATATCGCATCGCGGGTGCACGCATTGCACCGCATTGCGCGTCGAAACGCGCGCGACTCTCATCGTTGTGTCTCATCCGCATCGCTTCTGTGATTTTCTCGCTTTGCATCAGCGCTGCACACCGAGTCTGTTGATCGAGCGTTTATCAGTTGTCATTCGACAGTACATAATTATATTATTTCCGTTTTTATTAATAATATTTTATCTTATATGTCTCTCTGTCAACCATCGCGGATAACCCATGCGCGCGGAATCGTCAGCAGCTCGACAGCGGAAACAACGCGTGTGTTCCAGCCAGGTCCGTCACTTTGAGCCGGCAGTTCTCTCTTCCGCTCTGCGGCGGGTAAATGATTTTGTTTTCTCTCTAACGTACTCGGCCGCTCGCGAAGCGGGCGCTCTTTGGGATTGCACGGCGAGTTTGCCGTGTATCGTCGACTATCGACACACATATCGCGCCGCATGTATATAAGGGCGTGCGAGCGCGCGAGCGCACGCACCAAGCTTTTTAATTAAACGTAACGGCGGGGGTGGTGCACAGTCTCTCTCTCTCTCTCGTACTTCTCCTACTCTCGCTCTCTCTGCTCCAGGAGTTCAAAGTCGAGCCTCGGGAAGTCAATATCAAATACCTCCGAGCTAGACGGAGTGGCTGTGCGAGAGCAGTAAGCACATCGGGCACAGGCGGTAGCAGCAGAGACAACCCTCTGATACGATCTAACAGCGTGGATCTCTCGACTCGACTCGACTGCTGTCTCTCTCTCTCTCTCTCTCTCTCTCTCTCTTTCTCTCACTCGTTCGCCCTCTCACCCTGTGCATACAGGGTGTCCCAGAGTGAGCGAGACAGCGACGCTGTATCGTAGCCGGGAGGTTCTTCCATCAATCTGGCGTAAAGTACGTCCGTTCGCATGAGAAACATCGAAAACTTCCACGTAACGAAGACTACGATTATAAGAGAAAATCCATCATTGTTCTCCCTGGCGATATCTCAAGTATTTTTATATCTTTTAATCGACTGTCAAATCGCACTCACCAATTTACTAATTCCTCGTTGATAGTTTTGGAGTCTAATTGCACAAGTCCCGTAATTTATATTCGTGTTAATTTGGAGATTAGTCTCATTTTTTCCCCGAGGAAAAATTTTGATCGATTGACGGACTCACGAACGTGAACGATGGATCTGCGACACCCTGTATCACCCCCCCCCCCCTCTCTCTCTCTCTTTCGCTCTTGTGCTTCCTCTGTCCTCTCCTCTGTCTCCTCTCCTCTTCACCTCTTCTCTGCTCGTCCGCATCCCTTCTCCCCTCCGCGTTACGAGTTTCCGCACGTACGTAAACCCGACTTGGCTCCTGCCACAAGTCGCGAAGAGAGAAGAAAGAGAGAGAGAAAAAGAGAGTGAGAAAGATCCTCTCCGCCGTGGCACACATAAATCGGGCCGGGGGACCCTTTCGTGTCGCTATTTCAGCGACCTCGTGCCGACCCTATCGAAGAGGGGCAACGTGATAATGGTTACGGCCGCGGAACACGATTCTCTGCGCGTCCGAGAGCACACGTGAGACCCGACGAGACTTTCTCTCCTCCCTGTTACCGGATGTAAGTGTCGGGCGAAGGGAAAAGGGCCGGAGAGTCCACCGTCAGATGGGAGAACGATCCCCGCTAATTTCGATCCTTCCCTATTTGGATCCTCGGTCCCGACTCGATAACGCTTATCTTCCGCCTCGCCGATTACATGAAGCGACGCGCGCGCACGCATTTCTCGCTCGTTCGATCGCAAGACGCCGGACGCGCATACGCGGCAACTATCGACTTGACGATTAATCCGCGTTATTCATCGATTAACTTCTACTGATCGTGAACGAGTCGCGAGAATGGACGGTGTTCATTTCCGGAAGATTCCGCAGGAACGATCGGCAGTCTGGGAATGCCGCGTCGGTTTTTCTTGCCGCGTTTAAGACAAAATGCGCGACCGAGACGCGACGCGGAGCGGCGAAACGAAGACGCCCGTTACTGCTACAAAATGCACACGCGCTTCCTCTCGGCGATAATTTTCTTTTTTTTCCCCTAATTAGACCGCGGTTCGTTAGCGACTGCGCATATTGCGCTGGCGGCTCGTGATTTCGTGAGTCAGCCGGGAAAACGCCGCTCGGATGTATCGCTGCCGGGTAACGCACTCGCTCTCGCTTTATACGGCGCGTACGCGCGTTACTTTGACAATTAGCCGTTAAGCAGGATGCCGCCGCTGCGCGGCTCAGGCCGCGGGTAATTACGATTACGCCGCGCGACTCCGCTGCGATCTTAATGTAATCAATTAGGAGAGAGCGCGCGCGCGGCGCGAGCGTAAAGGAAAATCACATTGCGAAACGCATTAATTCGCGCGCGGGGGACCGCGCGTTCACCGCGCGGATTATTGGACCGGATGGATCGTTAGTCCTCCGCGATTATAGTTATTTAGCAGCTACTCCGCGCGCGCTCTCTCTCGCGCACTTGCGGCGGACTCCTCCGTCGATTAAAATCGGACGCCCCGTTAGGTGCACAATGAGAATTTTACGTTTCACGTGCAAGCAGAGTAAACGCTCGCGCCTTCAGATAAATCGCGTCGGTCGCGCGATGCCCCTCGCACGCTCGTCCTACCCCCGTAATTGGCTGTGAGGATATCGTGAGAGGACACGAGGGTTCCGGCGCGACGACGACGACGAGGATCGTCGTCATCGCGATCGATATACATCACCCGAAAGACGCGGATGTTCTTGAGAACGAGGGAAAGGTATCCTTGGAGATCCCCCTGGAGACCGACAACGACGACGACGACACGGGAACGTGCGAAGATAGCGCTGACATGCGAGCGACGCGGCGAGCATCGCGTGCACCGCAGCGGGTAGGTACATCTCAGCGCGGTCCATGCAACCCCCTGCAAGTCCCTCGCCGCGTGCGACCACCAATGGTGTGATCTCGAGGGGGACTATCCGGCGAGATCCGCGCGTCGACGCTCGGCACGACTCGGTCGCCGTGGCGTCGCTAATTTGGCGGCGATCCGACTCCCAGATGCCGCCGCCGCCGCCACCACGACACGGCGAAAGGTTAATGCAGGCTGCGAAAGGCCAGCACAAGGGAGATCCGAGAGTCGCGGTCGTGGATCGTTATTAAATAAGACGGAAGATACAGCCATGCGCTTGGTAGCGCGTGAGCGCGAGACAAAGGACGCGCGCGTGCTGCGCGATGGATCGTCCCCCCGTGGAGGATCTTTGAGACTTTCTCCAAGGTGAATTTACGTTTCAGCTGCGCTCCCTATAGCCGTAGCCCCCATTAAATCCACCGACGTAGAGCGGTGTGTCTGAAGAGCCATTCTTCAAATTCACGCATCGAGCCGCTGATGATACTTTCTATTATATTTCTGAAACTCGAAGAACCCTCGCACGAAAGATGATGCTTTGGGAGGCTGCACTTCCTACCGATTTGCGGGTCCAGGAAGCGCCTACGGCACCAGTGCATTGTTGCAGCGGACAACAGGACTGAGGGGGTGAAAGGAGGAGGGAATCTAATCTGATAGGACGTTGCGTGTCCACCTAATGGGCAAGCCGTGTCGGGACACGCACCTTCTCGGCTCTCGGTGTCCCTGTCCCGGTACAAGAAGGCTAAAGTCGTGTTCGCACCCCGTGCGCTCCCGATGACGATATCACTCTAACGCAACGTACGTAACCATGGGGCTGTTGTAAAATGTGGTAACGGCGAACGAGTAATGAAACGAGCGCGAATAATGCCGGTCAAGCAATAATATCGATCAAATAATAATATCAATGAAAAATGATATAGAAGAAGATAAAAGAAAGGAGCGGTAACGATTTTATATTGCTGCACATCCGCACATACAGAAATTCTGTATAGTTGTTAATTCGCGATTAAATTCTGTAGCGCGACAGACGATCGTAATTAATAAAGGGAATTAATAGGAAGGGATGAAGGTGGCGAGTTCGAACGGTCGTGTATCGTTCGCGATATCGTATCTGCGTCTAACACACACACACACACAACATAGGGGCGCACGCTGTCGTCAGTACTCTCCGCTCGCTGCTCGGGCTACGACAAAGGTGGAAACGAGCCGATAAGGACGATACGAACGGAGAGGAAGAACGAGAGCTGAGTCTCCGTGCTCTTACGAGTCGATAAGAAAAGCTCCGTTCCAAAGTATCGAGCGGCCGATGAGAGCGTGAGCGCGATAAGATTAAAATACGGCCGAGAACACACATCGGGCTCTTCTCCTTTCTCGTACATACACTCCCTCCATTTCTCGACTTGGCCACCGCGCGATTCATCACCGTGTCGGGTTAACGTGAATCCGAACGATCGATCGATCGTGATTTCGTTCTCGCCTTCCGGATCTCGGCCTCACCGTTGATGTCAAATGTAATTACGATTTTTATTCGGCATCACGAAAAAAATTCTACATAACGCGCAAGTGGCAGATTAATGAGAGTAACAGAATCGCTCAGGAGTCATTCGCACGTTAAAAACACTCGCAAACGCTAATTTTGTTTCGACCTCCGGGAAAATGCGCCGCGCGCTCGTTACGTTCTCGCCGTGCCGCTCCGCGTCCCCCAAGCGTAGTTCTACGAAAGTTCGTTTAATTATTGAAGGAAGAAGCAACATAACATATATACATGCACGCATACAGGGCAAGAAGGTAGAAAGAGAGAGAAAGAGGACGGACGGAAATTTATTCGCGGCGGCTCGCAACGCGTACATGACTCGCTTGCTCGTTCGCGGCATTAATGTATCTCCCGTGAAATCGGTGTCCTCGGAATCACGCGACACGCCAGTTCTCGTGAGCGTTTCTTTTTCGTCCTCTCAGTGGAGAAGACTCGGCTTCGTACCGGTTCGAGGACGAGGCGTCGCCGAGCGAGCGGACTCGCGCAACCGCCGGCCGAGCGAGCGCCCTTTGACGCCGATCTCCGTGCCGAGAAAAAGTTTAATTGCATCCGGGTTACCCGAGAAACCGGCACCATCGTCGTCCGGGCGACTTTCGATAATTCCCGGCCGGCGCAGAATCGATAATCGCCGATTACAGTTTATTACGCCGCGCGGCGAGTTGGCGGAATTTACGGTCGCGCCCCTCCGCCCCGCGATTATTTTCCCGCGAGCAACACGCCGAGTCGTGAGCACGAATTACGTTTCACTTCTCTCTTTCTTCGGACACGTGTGATACGTGAAAACACGTTAATCTTCGAGAACGAGTTGGCCGGGTCGAGCGGATTTTCCGCGTGTTTCTCCCTCACCTCTTTCCCTCGCGTTCATTGCACATGGAACACTTCTTTTCCTATTTTCTTTCTTCGTTTTTATCTTTTTTTCATCTATTATCAGAGGAAGAGATCGTATGAAGTCGCGTCTCGCGGACGACGACGCGACGGTGCGTCGCGCGGAAGCGGCTATCGCAGGACGCCGTGCGCGATCACGCAGTTGCATAATTGTGCGCCGCATGCGAGAGGATAAAAGAAAAGAAGGGAGGTGAAAGAAGGAGAAAAAGAAGAGGAACCGTGCGCGCGCGCGTAACGTCGCTTTATTAACGAAATGAGATAATGCCACGGTGTGTGACAAATTGGGAGCAACGCACGCTCGTGCACGGCCGGAAAAGCCATGCATATTCATGAAACGGCCTGTCGGTGGGACCGTCGCCGCTGTTCTCTCTTCTTCTCTTACTATTTCTCTCATCGTTTCCTTTCCTCCCTCGTCCGCATCGCTATAAACTACGCGGCGAGTCTTCGTTCGCACGCACGTCTCGGAAATTAAAACCTGCCGCATTCCAGTGTATTACTTTATGTATTAAGTTGTATTTCTTTTCCTTCGAAGCACGATAAATGATCGTCAAAACGATCATTATACCGTACCGTCAGAGTTATCGGAATCACGCTGATACCGCGAAACGAAGGACACTCCGGATCGGCAGTCCCGTAACGTGCGTACGAAAACGCACAGCGCGATTTCACTCGGCCACTTTTCCCGATCATTTCTCGTTTTCACTCATTTGTGACCGTTTCCAAGCACCTGCACTTTCTCGCGGGAACAACGCGCGTCGCTTTTCTGGAATCACGTCGAGATCGTCGAGCGGATTCGACGCGAGCACCTGTGCAACGCTCCGGTTTCCGCCGGGCGTATTGGGTGGCCGGGATCGCGAGCGTGGCCGTATTTTTTTACGAGCCGCGGGTACATCACGATCGCCGCTTTAATTAATCAAACCATTAGCAATCCCGATCAAAAGAACCGCGATCGTCGATCGATATCTTTATTGCGCGGGGTACGCGTCCGCGCGTTTAAAACGCCGTGCTCTTTCGACTTATCTAATTAAATCCGGCCAGCTCGCGGACAGTACGCATAATATGTATCGCAGCGTTTCGTGTCGGACATATCGCTGTTTGCACTTTCTAATGAAGATCGTTACGTTACAAAATAGATTACGCACGCGGCGACTCGCGCGGTTATCGACGGCTCGGCGTTCCGCAACGAGAATTTCTCTTTTTCTCGGCAATCGATTCAAATGCAAACAGAAAGATATATTAAATTGTAACATATTTGTCTCACTTGTTTAATGTTTTTAATAATGAATATGTGTGCAACTCATATTATTAAAAACATTAGAAAAACGAGAATATATGTTACAACTCAATATACAATAGATTCAGAACTAGCTCGCATCCTCCATTGTTTCCTCACGTGATAGCAAGCGATAACAAGTAAAGAAGAAGACAACGACGGTGGCGGCGGCGACCATTCGGCGATCAGAAGATCCTTTGTCCTCTTACTCGCGCGTTCCCGCTCGGTTACCTTTTTCCTCATACCGCTTCGACGATCGCATCGCTTCGTTTCGAAAGGTCGGCCATTCCTAAGCGCCGTGTGTCGCGCTCGCAGGCTCTATCGGGGCGCGTGTAATTAAAAGAATGCGACGTGCCACGCGAGCACGAATGTCCACGAGTTTACGACTCGCGCGGCGGTCCCGCGATAAGTCCGCGTGGAAATGCCGCGCGCGATATTACGATCGGCGCGGGCGATGCGAAACTTCACCCACGCTCTTTCTCTCTCCTCTGCTCTTTAGCCCAAGTCCTCACCTCTTCGCCGGCAATCCGCGCGCGCGCACGATCGTCTACCGCGATCGCGATCACGGAGAATCGAAGATTTTCGCGCGATCCGCGTGACAATCGCCGCCTAGCGCAAGTAAGAATCAAGTTTTACCGGGTTTACGGTAAAATGAGACCGGACGAACGGTATTCCGCGATCGTTAGCGGTATTAGAACACATAGCAGAATCTTCCTCGACTGGACTTTTGGTGAAATTTTTATCTCAACGTGCTTTTCCGCCATCGGGACGATTGTCAGAAAGCTACGGAGATCAAAAAGCTGCGATAGGTGATAAACTTTCTCCGCGAAAGACCGAATTTGCCCGACCCGAGCGGATAAGAAGGTGGAACCATGATATTTGCCGCATCATCGCATCGCTCGCAGGTGCATCGGAAAGTCGAATAACGTGATGTGAAAGAAACGACAACGCGGCACGGCATGGGTATAACCGCTGGCTATCTTGCGCAAATTTGCGGAAACGCTCTGGTGGTCGAGAATTATTGTATGATTCGGTCGCGCTCTTACACCTGCTTAATTATCGGCAATTAATATTAATATAAGTCACCGTCGCGCGGCTCTTTAATCGGATTTTTTAAATCGAATCAGAATATCTCCTCTGTACTATCAACAATTTTAAAGGGTACATTAAAGGTGCCGGATGACGAATAATCGATTTGTGCATTATCTAATCCAGCACGGAGAGTTGGGCGACGCGCTAGGCATAATGCAAGGGCCGATCGCAGTCGTTCCATTACGCGTTAATAACAAGGCGGGCCGCGGGGACGTGGTGCCGCGCGATTATCTGCCGGCGGACAATGTGCGAAAGCCGGCGGCTTGTTTTACAAGGAACCAACTGACGGTTATGGCTCGCGCCGCCGACAGTGACCATAAATACGACGACCACGCGCTGCACCATAGACCGCCGCGCGCCATGGGTTTCTCCGAGCTTTTCCTAATTGATGGACCGTCGTGTTCACCGGCGCGACCTGGCGCGGCCTTATCAATGTAATATCGTATCCACGTAATGGCACCAATTTAATCTACGATATCTGCGTAGAGGAAGAGAGACAGAGAGTGAGAGAGAGAGAGAGGCAAAGAGCGAGCGATACCTCACACGATACTACTTTCCCCGCGCGATACTACTTTGTCGCGATTTCCGCGTGGCCGTTTCGCCGAGCGAATCGTAAAATTAACGGAAGAGCGTTGCCGATTTCGCTGTGAGACGTTACGTTGCGGCGCGCCGATTGGAACGCAACTGGACCGGCGGAAATGAGAATCTGAAATTGTGTGTCTAGAATTGCAATCACCATGAGACAGAGAGAGAGAGAGAGAGAGAGAGAGAGAGAGAGAGAGAGAGACGGACCGTAAGCGGCGGCGGCTGGAGATTATTTCCGCGACGACCGAAGCGAAATATATTTATGCGGCGCGTAAAAAGGAGCGAGGGAGAATTAGCATCGTTCTCGGCGATATTACGACACCGATAATTCCGACGGGAAAGGGTAAATTAAATAATTACAAGACCTTTTAAAGCGACGGTAGAAGATATGATCTAAAGGTGCGCTACCAAGTTGTCTCGCGTTACCGGTTGCTTATCGATTAAGATGATCCCGACATGTACACCTATCTCGTAGATTTACACAGGATACTGCATTTACATCGGAGACTCGCGAGTTAATAGCGAGCGAGTAATCTCCGAGAATGGCTCCGCGCTGAGTTCACCGCTGCAAAAGAATCTCACGATTGCGTTAATTAAGAGTGATCGCTTGTTATCGACAGTGGAAAAATGGTTGCAGCGAATTAAGTTTCCTGCGAGAGGGTCTCGGTCGTCGTGTTACGGGTACACACACGGGTATGCGGATTTCCTAAATAACGAGATCAAATTATTTCCAGGCGTCATTCGAGCTGAAATCAGCCGAGGAATGCGCGCGGGGATCTCTCTTTTTCCCCGAGCGAGTTCGAAATATTCGCGCCGCGCATATCGCACGGATGATTGGTCGAGCGGTTGGGATAATATCCCGAGGAAATAATTCCCGGCTAATTGTGCCCGATTTCCGCGGCAACACGCGCGCGCATCGATAATCAAGAGGGCCTCTTTACAGCGCGATGCTTATCTGCGCGACAAGGCTAACGAGTTGTCTCCGATCCCGCGCGCTATTGCTCTTTATTACGATTGCGCCTCTCTCTGCCTTTCGCCGATCCACCGCGATCGCGGCAGAATCTTTTCCTCCCTCTCTCTTTTTCACTATCTGGCTATCTCGCTCTCTTTCTCTCGTTTCCGTGTTCTGGACCACCGGCGACGGGATTATCTCGGAATGGCACCGGTCGCCGGTACGACCGCTTCGCGAGAGCGGGATCGACTCGTGCGCGCGGCCGGCTTTGACAACGGTAAATATCGTCGTCGACTCGCGATAACGCGGACGCGCGCGTGATAATCCTGCCGCGGAGGAACGAACTGAGAACGGACTGAATGCCGTATCCTGAATTCTGGAGCCGGACCGCGGCTTATCGCGTCCGAGCGCGCGATTAATTCCGCGAGATCCGGAGCACTGAGCGAGTTGAAGAGGATAATCGAATTGTTGAAGCGACAGATTAGATATTCGTCTCGTCTTCGAATCGGAATACGGAACGTCTGATTGTTCCCCGGTTATCGGACGGTCATCTCTTGAAGCGGACTTTGGCGAAAATAATATTGGGAAATCTGTTTTATCGGTTTTTATGTTTACGTAATGCGATATTGCGATCACATCCCGTCGTAACGTCCGTCTCCGGAACAGGTGATTACGCTCATTCTTCCCGCCGTGATAGCCCCGTAATCGCGTCAGGTGGACATCTGCATTCCACATGCACGACTTTTTATTCACCAGCCGGTAATCGAGATCAGAAAGATCTGCAACATCACCCGGGCGTTGCACGCGCGCTCGCCTGATTCCTCGTCGGAATCGCGCAAAAAGTCGCAGTCTCTCCCTCTCAGCCGACTGAAACGAGAGAGAAATCCCGTCGAGCCTCACCAAGAAATCAGCCAGAGGGAGAAAGCGAGCGAGAGAGAGAGAGAGAGAAATATCAGTAGCGAGTTAATTAATTCTTACATAGACACGTGGAATTTGCGAGCGGCCGAGCGTACGATTTCCGCCAACCGGACGACGTCGATGAGCAGCCGGAGGCGCATGCACGACGGCCTCATCGACAGTTTTATCCCCGGTGGTCCGCGCGGGGGCAAAGGCTAGCGAGTTATTAGCAGAAAATTACCGAGTGCTCGCGCTCTATTACGCGATACACGATGAAGTGTCGCCTCGCCGTCTCGGGGCCGTGAGAGAGTGATGCGCTCTCCGCGCGGTGCCCCGAGGTACCCGCGCGCGGGGTACGCGGCCGAGCGAGCGGAAGGGTACAGTGGAATCGTGTCGAGTCGAATGAAGGGATCAAGCAACCTAATTTTCCGGGGACTTTGTTCTGTCGTTAAAATCCGCGTGACTGCCGCGGCACTTCCGGGATTTTATTAATTGCGGCATTTTTGAGAGAGCGCATTTTTCGCAGACTATCCGTCCGTCCGCTTGCCCGCTCGCTCGCCGTTCTCGGCCGCGCTTGGTCGCGCGACGATCGATGCGACGTCGGTTTAACGTAGACGCAGCAATTACACGGACGATTACGCGCGGCGCGTCTTCCTCCTTGATTAAATCCTTGCTTTACGTCACCGTAAAGGTTCCGCGCCGGTCCACAAAAGGACAGCTCTCGCAGCAACATCGCAGCTCTCCGCTCCGGGGTTATCGGCGTTGGTGACCCTTGAAGTCACGCCGCGGTGCGTACGAAAAATAACGGGATGTCGCGGGACTATCGCTCCCGCACTCGCTCGGGAACGAGCGCGGCGGATTCCGAGCGGGCGTACATACCGCCAGCGTGTACGGAGACGTCCGCAGCGCGAGGAAAAATCGCCTAACATCTCGCATCCGCTGATAAGCTGGCGCGAGCGCTGGCCGTGCGATAAATCGACGTCGCGCCGGTAATTTCTGCGCGTAGCGCGCTCGCGCGCGCGTCTATCCTCTTACAAAGTAGAAAATTATAAGTGCCCCGGGCTTTTTCTCTCTCTCTCTCTTCGTTTCTCGGGGGCATCCGCACGTTCCTCGCGGGCCTCAAGTAGGAGCCCTCTTCCTGCGCCTTTACCTTCTTTTGCGCCTCTTTCCTCCCTTCCGCGCTGTCATTTGTCGTTTTATCGGCAAGACGCGACAACGTCCAGCTGCAATAAAGCCGCGAGACCGCGAGACACCGCGAGAGGCACCCCTTATCACCGCGCGAGCGAAAAAGAACCTTCCCAAGCATTTAATCACGGCCATCAATCGTACCTTTCAATTGTCGAGAAGAGGGACGATATCAACGCGATGTCCGCGCTCTTTCTCTCTCTCTCTCTCTCTCTCTCTCTTCTTCGCTCTCTTTTTCTTGCGCTTGGTTGCGCTCGCGGTATGTGCGCGAGTGCCTGCCACGATGTCACGAGAAGTAACTTCGTTAGACCCCGCGTCGGCGAATTTTTCCCCGCGATAAGATCGCGTAGGCTGATTAGGGTCCGCGCGGAACGTGATCGAACACCTGTAACGATCGCGCGCCGACGGAGCAGCGTCATGCCGAGTCCGCGATCCTCTCCGATCCCGCGGTGCCAGTCGCCGCGTATCGACGCATATCCGGTTCCCGCGTGGTGGTCACATTGCATTTAAACCATCGAGGCGGCGGTTTCGTGAGTTTCGTGCTTCCTCCGAGTAGATCGGCTGATCGATCGGAGGGAACAGCAATACCGATCAGTACTGAATATGATGCAGTGCCCTCAAAAGCATCTTTAAGCCACGTTTCGTGAAAAAAAACATTTTCGTGCGTTTTCCGCAATCGCTGCACCTTCGAATGCGCTTCGCAACGAGTTCTAGTGTCGCTATTTGCGAAATCGCTGCGAGGGGACGATAGTGACGACAGAGACACGCGGAAAAGTCGCCGCTGGAAAAGCCGACCGATCGCGTACTCGTTCAGTCGCGAGTGGGTGTCATTTTGCACAGCGCGTTACAAACTCAAACGAGAGAAAAAGAGAGAGTGAGTGAGGGCGAGAAAGAGAGATGACGATGTGGGAGAGTCAACGGTGCACCTCGCCGACGCGCTCCGATGGTGCACTTTCTCTCTCGTCCGATCCTGAGGACACCCGTCGACCTAGTTTGCGAGAGCGCGTTGCGTCGCACTCTCCGTCCAGATGTCCGCGATTAGGAAAGTCATACGGATGCCTCGCAATTTTCGCAACGGTGCACTCCATGGGAAGGCTGCCCGTTGAAACGCGAACGCCGATAGATATTTCTCCATTCATCTGAAGATTCATTTACCTTGCAAAGCATCCTTGCAAGTCCATTATCTCGCGAGTAGTCGAGAAAATTCTTAAAAAATAGAAAACCAAATAATTACAAATCTCGCGTTTAAATAGCACAGAATCATCCAGAGAGATCGGCTGCGTATCGATTGCTAGAGGAATATCGATGAAGAAGAACTCGGTCCACGATGGCAAGGTTTCTCCTCGTGTGCAAGCTGCGCTAAATGGTAAAAGGTAGTAGATAGAAGGCAGAGAGACCTCGCGCGGGGAGCTAAATGTGTCGCTCGCTCGCTCGCTCGTATCGAAAGTGCATTTGTGACTAATTAGCCCGACTAATCCGGTGGGAGGCGACTCGTATCCGACCGTTTTACGCGGGTCGCCACCGACGTGGTGCAAAATCACCGCGAAATGATAGGTTCCCACGGATCCCTTCGCGCGGCGACCCGACGTAAACCGCGCGGCGGCCGAGACCGCTTCGCGATCACGTTCTGCAGCCTTCGAAAAGTCGTATAATTAACGACATTAAACGCACGCCCGATTATTATTGCCACGTCCTGGCACGTAATGTCTACCTTATCACGGCGCATTATCGCTCACGTCAAATATCAAAGCGAAATAACACGCTGCGCGCGTATTACCGCCGATCGCGTCGAGACCCACGGCGGAGTCGCGCGAGCCGGGCTCGAATTTCAACGAATACGTCGCGTGCTGCGTGCCGATCGTAACTCATACCGATATTTCTCTCGTGGCTGTTTAATTCCCTTCCCTCCCCCGATTATTGCGATTGAATTTGCGTAACGTGACCATCGTGCTGCATCCAGGATAAACGGTCTTACGAGAGGTAAACGCGTTCTGTCAACCGATCCACGATGGCAAAGAAAAGGATGTCTATTCTACATTGTCGCTCGATCCTTACGCCATTCTTTCGGATACTCGCGCAACATGCGATCAGCGAGAACAACCTGTCATCGTAGCGATCGCTCTTTCCTCGGCGTGTAAGAAACGAGTGAAATTGCTCGACACGCGTGTTAATTACCGTTAAGCTGCACGCACACACGTGGATCGCAGCAGATCGCGGGTCGATCGAACGATCGACTGATCTACCGATCGATCTGTCAGTATGCTTCTGCCACGGTAATTTATCGGTCCGCCTACGTAAGTCAGGATTCCATTAGTAACTTATTAATAGCGTGGTTCGTCTCGGGTAAGCGAAACGTTTGCTCGCTCGCTCGCTCGCTCGCTCGCGCCGAGATACGAGCCGATCGCGAGCGAGCGACGCATCGATCAAGCGTGCTCTCGCTACCTCGCCAAGTGACGTATTTACATCTGTTCGCGAGACGTGTATCCCTCGTGAATCGGCACGTCGTCGTTCCGTTTCGCAACGCGCCATTAAGAGCGCGCGAGCGGACTCGTTAAGACGGGTCCATTTACGAGCCGACTGTTACTTTGGCGAGCGCGACGTCGCGACGATGAAACGATGAAACGAACGGAAAAAATAGAAAAAAAGAGAAAGAGACGGAGAATGCTTCCCCGTCAGGAATTAAATTAATCGACGCACGTACGAGGAAATCGCGAGCGATCGCCGCGGCATCCGGCGCGTTCGCGCGATTTGTGATCGCATTTTATTAAACGCAGGCACTTTCCACGAGGCACAATAAGCCGTGACGATGATGTCGTGTTATCGCCGGAACTTCGGGACGATCCGTAATAAATTACGCGATTCGTTCTCGACGGTGTCTTCGAGATCGGGACTCGCCGAGCAGCTGCACCTTGGTTCGCGGTAGTCAATCGGTGCTCTCTTCCTCCGGCTTTGAGAGATATTCTGTGATCCGTGATCGTGTCGCAGCCGAACCGAGTCTTATGCTCCATCATCACTTCAAGTATATTCCGCGAGAAAAAATTCATCTGATGTCCAGCTGCGATACGACGCTCCGCGGCCGCATGAAACCGGCCTAAGCCCGAGTACGCGATAAAGATTATCGGTATCAACCATCTCGTTATTAATTGCTCTCGCGACGATCTAAACCGCGAAGGCAACTGGTTTGGACCAAGAGGAGAAAGAGGCAGATCAAGAAGGACATTGGCGGCGTGCTAATCTCAATCGCGGAAACACCTGGACTTTCCCATGTTCGTTTAAAAAGAGCCGAGAGTTAGCTCGGAGTCAACTCGCAACTCGCAACTCGCGCAGCGGGGGTGACACGAAAGATAATTCACGAAATAATCCTCTCAGGCGCGTGTTCAGCTCGGAATCCGCTTGACTCCGCCCCGACGTCGAGGCGTGAACACCGCGAGGCGGTGAAAGCGCGCGGGTATCTCACGAAGCTTCGATGATAATACTGTAACAATATGTATGCCGATCGGAAGAGTTGCTTAAAAAATATCTGGTGAAGCTGGAAGTGTATACGTGTGCGTGTGTACGTGTCCAGTGTAATAACTTCATAAGAATAATCTGCGTCGGGGCGCGTCAGGGCGGCTTAAAAAATCGCGGCACGCACAGAATACGCGCCGTGAAACAACCTAACGACTCCGGGGCCCACCGCAATGAATGGTGGCCCCACGAGGGCCATATTTATCCATCGACGAGCACGGCACGGCGGAACGCTGAAATTGCCTTGTTCGTGGTGCGAGCGGCCGCACGCGAGAATGAACTCCGGAGATCGTGGCTCTCCTGCTCTCTTCCTGTCTCTATCTCTCTCCATCTGGCTCAACGATGACCGTCGTGCTTACTTAGGCCAGGAAGCGCATTTGTTAACATTGTCAACATTAGCCATGTATTAATTTAACACATTTTGTAATACCGTAATTATTAGGTGTATGCGAAAGGTTTAGTCATATTTTGCACGTTTTTGCTTTAGGTGCATAATAAATGCAATATAATTCAGTCATCAAACGATTTGCCTTCGTTTTTTACTATTTTTCTGCCACCTCGAGATCTCGGGGAGATCTCTAAATTTTTGCCAAAAACATTTTTCCGTATCGTAGTCGCATTTAAAAAATAATATTAAATTAAAAAGTACTGCATCAACTGGAATAAGTGGTAATCCGAAGGTGCGAATGTTGAATACGCCGCGTGCGGAAAAACTTTCCGGTCCAAATCCAAAGTGGTTTACTAAAAGAAAGATAAAAATTTCTGCAATTGTTTAATACATGCACCAAAAAAAGATCAAGTGGAATATAATACATGCAAGTGATAATAAAATATGCACAATATGTCTGAAAAAGACGAGATTGACGCCGTATCGATACAAATACTCTTCTGTACGTATAAAAACCCTTTGTTTCATTCCAAGTGTATTCCTTTTTTGAACTTGAATGGATACGCTCTCCTCTTCGAGATGCTCCTGCGATCGCGCTGGGAGAAGAGAGAAGCAGTATACGCACGGCGTTGTATCGCAGCCAATTACGCGCGGCTGCGGCGTTTCGAAATCAATGGCAGCTTGTAATTGTCATAATAAGGACGATATTGTTGCCGCGCGTCAATTACCGGGCGAAAATGCCGACTATAAATACGACTGTGCTTTCGCGCGAGCTACAATTGCCGGCTGTCATATAACATCAGTGTGGCATCGAGTGCATCCACGTATCGAGTATGGCCACGTATAGACACCCCTCTCTCTTGATATTTCACAAACATCGGCGGCGATTCCGGAATATCAAAATCCGCGACGCGATTCAGCGCACGCTGGATACCGAAACCGCGAATCGTATCTCGACGAATCTAGCATCGTTTATCGCGATCGAGATACTTTCCAAGAGAAAGAAAGTTGTTGCAGTAATCGACGCGAGCAACTTTTCGCAGACAATCTATCTGTATTGTTCCTATCAAATTTTATTAAAATTTAGTAATTATATTCAAAAAAGCACCATTGCATCGAAAAGAATATTTTAATAAAAAGACTCATTTTTCCTGCATATTTTTCATAATTAGCTGCTGCGGACCGCCAAAAATGCAACGTCGTAGATATCGGCAGTCCGAGGACGCTATCGAATAATCGCGAGCATCCCTTTCGAGAACGGGTCGTGAGCCGCAAGACTCGCTGGAAACGATAACGACGGGCGCGAAGAATCCCTCCGCGCGATGACCCGAACAAGGCGAAGGTGAGGCATCCGTATCCGCCGATCGCTCGTCGGCTCGTTGGTATCGCCGCGCCGTATCGCAAGTGTACGCAAGATTAATAGGGAACGGACGGAGAGGATTCGCCAGCACACTCGAGTTTGTAATCGCGGAATATCTGCCGGTGCACTCGCGCGAATGACTACCCCCCCAAGATTTCCGCACGCGAGCTACGCGAGGCCCTTGAGGCGACGACAGTCGCGAATCATCGCGCAAATATCGTAAATTCAGCCGCCTACCACTGTTTCGAGTCACGAAATCGGATCGACAACGAAACATCGTCGTGCTGCAACTTTGAGCGCTCCGAAAGATCTCTGATAATTAATTCTCTCATTAAATCATTCTTTTCACAATTAATTCACATTAGCAGATTCTTGGTGTGTTGTCAGAATGGATTATGTCTAATTATTCAAATCAAAGAATAAAGTTATATAAACATTTCTGAAATTCCGCTTTTTCCATTGAATCAAGCTGTTTTGTGTGCAGTGTAACTTGAGAGCGTCTAATTATTATTTTTCGTCGCTGTTATTCTTCAAAATATCTCTTACATCGGCTCGATCAAGAGAAGCCTCCGTTCTCGCAATAGCAATTGCACGGGACATGGCAGTCCGAATCCCCGTGTTACGTGTGCATCGGCCCGTGATATAAACGCAATTAGTCCTGACATGGAGATCAGACGACGTCATAACGGGGGGCTACTTCTGCGGATGATCCGAGCGTGCGCGGCCGCGCGCATTCGTCGAATTAGCCGCGAGCGCATAGAAACCGTCTGTCCCTTCGGGTGATATCGAAAACGCGATAACGTTGCGGCCGATACGCACGCATTACAGTACGAGCACGCGAAACGCTGATTTCTCAAAGTGTCGTGCCGTATGCTCGTGCTCGCGAACGGAAATTGACGCGATCGATCCTGACTGGTTTGCGTATGATGCTCGTACGATGAATGCTTGCGCAATCTCGCACAGCTAAATTTCCCTTCTACCCCTCGTTGAGAGAATCGTCCAAAACGATCTCTAGCTAAAGCTTGAATTAAACAAGAGAATTTCCATTTAATTGTTCGAATTAAAATAGTTGGAATAATGGAGCTGGAATAAAAGTGACAAGTTGATTTTACATAAGCGGATCACGGCTGCAAGTCAAAGGGAATGCGGCACCAAAGATCGAGAATCTGCATGAGGTGCCCTTACGAAGGGTACCAGAAGGATTCCGGAATGTAAGGAAGCATATCGCGTTCTCTCTTGGTCTCGAGGAAGCGCTGCTGTATCGCGCGGATTCCGGCGCGACTCGCTCGCGCGTTCGACCGACCGGCTTCACGGCTTGATCCTCTTCCGCTTCCCCGTCCCTCGCGCATCGCGCTGCAACTCGTAACCCGCTTTTACGCTCCGCGCGAGATACGAGCGTAACGGCGCCGCTGATATTACCGGATTGCCGGCATCGTCGGGATTCGCGCTCGGCGAGTCGACGTTGTTGCGTTCGGCAGCAACGCGCGTTTTGATTCGGGACGTTACCCGTGCCGGATCCCCGAATGCCACGATTCCATCTCGCTCGCACGCTCGCGCGGCACTTCGCCGGAAGGGCGGCAACGGTGGCGGCGGTCGGGTGAAAGGCCAGAACTGAGACCAGAGTATCAGGGGGGGTTGGGACGAGCAGGGAAGCAGGGTGGTACGCGAGTACTCGTGCAAATCTGTATGCGTGCGAGAAAGAGCGATGGAGACCGAGACAGAAACAAAGAGAGAGAGAGAGAGAGAGAGAGGAGAGAGAGAGGGAGAGGGATAGCTGAAGAGAACCCAGCGATGGGATGGAGGTCTCGTCGTTTCGTTGGTCTTCTGTGATGATGACGTGTTCAGCGTGTTTCGCGGAATGCCACGAGCAGCTCTCATTGTAACGGAGTTAGGCCCGCGGGCCACTCTCGTCAGAATGCGCGCCGTGTTGCACTCGCGTTTTCCATGCCTCTCCTCTCCCGTGCCACCCCCTCGATCCTCTACCAACCCTCCGTTCTCTCTGCCCCGGTCCCTTCCTCCTTCTCGTTTGCCGTCCTGAAGCGCACAGGTAGTGCAAGCGGCGCGCGGTGCATGCGTCGAGCGTCGAGCGTGGGCGCGCTCGGGCGGGCAGGTGGATGGTTCGCCCGCGGCGATAACACCGCGATTGCACACGCACGATCGCGCGTGTTGCACGCGTGCACCGTGAGTGCGTGCGTCACGTTACACTCGCGAGCGCTGCGGGGCCCCGGTCCCGCATCATTGTAATGATCCGCTTTTCCGTCGTTCTCGTTACGCGCGGACGTGAGATGTTTTGATTTTGGATTATGAGCTCTGTGGATGATTGACTGCAGAATGCCGAGTGCGCTCCGCAAGGGTCCATGCTGATGGGCGCGCTTTAAGAAGCGTGGCGTTTGAATGAAGAGAAGCTTTTTTCTCTTCTCGACGAATATTCCTGTCGGAGCGCGACTCTAACAGCGATCCAACACGCGACTCCTAATTATGATATGATGATAATTATGATAATATATCATAATATATTATATTATATTATAATTATTGGCACAGTTTTAATTTGATAAACACTAATGAGTAATGACTCATGTCGCGCGCGTGCACCTTGCTCCATCGCGTTTTCAGCGTTCCGAGATTAAATGCTCTGCGAACGCTGCTCGATAAAGCGACGTTTTACCCAACGCTGCTTTCAGCGATCGTGTTTCACCCGTGTCGAGCCTCGTGACTCAGCATTCGGGTAATCTAAAGTCGAATTCCACTGATTGGTGTCTGGTTCGTAAGTATTTCGGAATGTTGTTCCAGGCGCGAGACACGCCACGGCGCACTCATTTCCGCCTCGCGACCTCGCGAGCGGCGAACGAACGCAAGGCGACTTTGCAAGGCATGCAAGATTTAAAGAAAGAACCGCATCGCTGAACCTGCATCGTATCATCGGCGGAACAACACCGCACGCTATTGTTTCTCTCATAAATCGACTCTTGCCGGACAGTCCTCGCGGCGACGCGGGCCCTCGACATTCGCACGCGCTCGCGCGATTGTCGGACAGAAAATTGATGCCAAAAACTTATCTATCGCTCTGACAAATCGTGCATTCAGCCTCGATGCCTGCTTCGAAGGATCGACTGCTTCGAAGGATTTCCGCACAACCATGAACTCTCATATCGCTTCTACGTGCATGGTACGTCCGAAAAGTAACGGACTTGATGTTACATCGATCCAAAGATCGATCAAAGATACGTGCAAAAATCAATATGCGCCGATTCGAGCGCGCGGGGCGCGCCAAGTTGTGCGGAGATGAGAAGAGCGGATCCGTGGGAGGACTTGCCTTCTCGGCGGACGCAATAAATGGACGGTGGTCTAACGCGAGGTTTGTTTGTGCTCTCTTCGTGGTCTCGGCAGCCTGGAAGCATGTGCGGTGATTGCCGTAACCATCGGGCACGCCTGCCTGCCTGCCTGCCTGACTGCCTGACTCGCTTGCTCGCTCACTCGCTCGCTCGTTCACTCGCCTGACTGCATCGGACACACTCGCTGGCCTCTCTGCACCGCAAATGCACTGTGCGAGTGCCGGGGCACTCGCGCACCGCTGCATCGCATCGCACCCGGCACTGTCGCCTCTGCCAATGTATCACCTATCTACCTGCCTGTGACCGCGAGCACTCACGCACTCACGTACACGCCGGTTTCCGTGTTTCCCTTCCGACACCCTTCTCAATCTAGTAGTCCCTCCTCTCCTCGTGTTCCTTTACCGGAGCGGAGAATCTTTGCGGGTAGCCGGTACCAGCGCGCCTGTTTGCCAATTGCGATTGTGAATTTCATTTTCTGATCGCGAATTTTGTGAATCTCGAAATTCTTGGGAACGTCGGATTTTTCTTTCGTCGGTACTTCAAACATGATCAGATCGTGAACTCGAAATTCGATTCCGAGAGAAGCTGGTAACATCTTTTTATTTTATTTCGAGCATAACAAGATTCTCAAATCCGTTCTATTACCGCGATGATCGCCGCTACCATCTCGCGTTGCTGCGGCTTGTGTGAAACGCGCCACGCCGCCTGGCTTCGATCGGTCGCTCGCTCTTTCTCTCTTTACAGCCTGGCCGTGCTTATCCACCGCTCTTATGCGAGGTGACTCACTCGCGGCGAATGAACGAAGAAACGAACGAGCGAGCGAGCGGTACGGCGAGCACTTGTCGCGAGCACTTTATCCGCGACGCGAGTTATGCCGGACCGCTCTCGGGTGGAAAAGGTTTCCTCGGGCGGACATCGCCGCGATGCTTGCGCAAGGTGCTTTTACGCGCGAGTGTAAGTATGCGAGATACCGGTTCGGCGCGACGTGTATCGAGCGTGCGAGAGTGGCCACACTCGCGCACTTGCGCGCGAGTTCCCCGTCAAACGCACGGGTCGCCTCGAACCGCCGGTCTCTTCGATGTCGATTAATATGCAGACCTTGAAAAAAAGATCGTATTGATTTTTTGTTTCTTTTCCTCTGGTATAAGATCAGTTAAGTAGTTAGTATTAATTAAACGTTCGTTTGTTGTATGGAAAATTATTCAGAGTAATCAAGCAGATCGACTTTCTTTTTTTCTCTCTCTCATTCATGTTCTCTCGAGAATTCTCTCGAGAAGTGAGTTTAAGAGTTACTTAAAGTTAAAATTTTCTTTTCTAGTATATGCGTGAGAATACTTTTTCAGCTTTCATGAAAATAATTTGTATTTCTTTTTGCACACTGGAATTACATTTTATATGTAGTTTATTTTCTAGGAAGAGCATCGGCAATAATGTTTCACTTTCCTCGCGATATGAAAATTTTCTATTTTTCTTATGATGGTTTGTTATTTTAGTATCAGTTGGAATTCAATATAATACCTGTTCTCGTACATTGTTCTCGGAATCTATTCGCGCTTAATGCTCGAGCAGCGGCGCGAAACTACGTCCTGAAAATCTCACTCATCAGACGCGTGCATCTATTAAATCTTCCATTTTTCTCGGGAATGAGAGGTGATGCGGAGCCATTTGTTCGATTGTGACTTTCGATAGTGACGTAAGCGTGGTTAAGTCGGTACGACTGAGAACTGGCGTGAGAACTCGCGGCTTGACCGCGGTTTTCATCGCAGCCTAACGGCTCGTTAGAGACAATACTCTCGCGTGTCGGTCTTCTGTGAGCATATTCCGCGTGGGAGTTGACTCGAGATCGAATCTCGTTCAATTTCGTCGGCTAGTTAATAGCCATGATTCCAATGCAACGGCTCTCGGCTCTCCGCATTTTTAGGCGTATCATTAACTTCGTAACACAATAGCGCATTGAAACAGTAAACTTTCGATTACTCGATTATTTACCGCGATTTACCGAGCCGCCGTCGAGAACCCATGAAATTTCCACGCCACGTGAAAGTTGCCCCGATAATCCCGCGACAACGGGCTTGCGAACTGCGTCGACTTCCCGAACGCAGAGATCTAATCTCGAGAGATCTAATCACGAGTCATAGCCAGAGTGAGAGTCCACATCGTTCCTATTATTTAAATTGTTCACCGAGATGCAGTTTTCGATCCGACAATCCAAAGTAATCCTCGCGACAAATGCGAAATAAACTCGCGAAGAACACGAGTACGAAATGAGAGAAATCAGAAGGGCTCGCACTGTCCCGAGGAATCCATCTTCGCATAACGGCATGTTCACGGTGAATCAGAGGCAACACGGTTTTTGTCCGTTCGTTCCGGTTAAGAGAAAGAGAAAGAAGAAGAAAAAGAAAACGAAAGACACGGGAGAAAGACAAGAAAAAAAGGACTCATGCGGTCGGCGTTTCGCGTTCATCTTCGACGACGTCCGGCGTTTCATCGCCATGCAAATCGCTTCGTGTCCGGCAAAACGAACGCCGCAGGTTCGACTTGGCGTTATCGAGCGCGAGGGTCAGATCGCGCGGGTCAGCAAGAGAGAGAAAGAGAGAACACAGAGCGGTGCTCTCGCACGCGAGAGGAAGGAGGGCCCAGGGCGAAAAGGGCCCCCGCGGCCAGTCCCGCGTCCGCGCGGCGCACACGTGGCTCGTACATCGCGCATGTCGATCACGTTCGGCGCGGTCATTATCATTGATCATTCGCCGGCTTTCCGTCGGACGCTCGCCACGGCCTATCGGCTAATTGCCGCCGCAGCATCGATCTTCCCCGGCGCAAAACCGCCGCGAAAACCACGTATCCGCTCCGCTCTCGTCGGCGATCTTCCGCGGATGATGCTCGACTCCGATCGGGTATCGATACCTTCCCGCGCCCTTCTTCGTGCACGTGTTGTACACGACCACGTTGATACCCCAACAATACCAGCGATACTGATTCCTCGAGACGACGAAGGAGATGATCATAGCTCGCCAATAAAATAATCGGAGCTCGTTACAATGACGCAGGAGGATCAATTCGGAAGTGGAATGTGCGGGAAGATTGAAAGGGGTAGTTTCGAGATTTCGCTGCATCGCGCTCGTTACCGGCGTCGTTTACGCAACGAGCGCGTTTAAAAGGCCAGACACGTCAGTGTCGTAGTCGTAGTCAGGGTACGCTTTTAATGTATCCGTGCATGTACGCGCGTTTCCTCGTGCGGCGGCACGTGAGAAATGTCGCAATGACAGCTCGAGATCGCCGTGGCGCTTTCACCGCTGCGTTGGTGACATTTCGTTGGACGTTCATTAGGAGGCCGAACGCGTCGCCGACGTCGTCGATTAAAACCCGGCTCCGGTACGACAGATGAAATCGCTCGTACTGGCGTTCGAGCGGGTCGTTTCAGCCTCCCGAGATAGACTCGGGCGACTCGGCGATACGATCTGCGAAACCGCCGAGTAAATTCCGAAAGTCGATCGCGACCAGCCGATAATTACGCGCGCCCGCGTACCCGCTCGAGGATTTTTCAAGCAATCGCGTCTCCCGGTGAGATGACGCGCGATAAGCGCGCCGCGTAACGACGCGGGTCACGCTGCGCGATAACGAGAGTGCGTTCCCAGCATCCAACGTTCTCGAGAATCCTGATGACGCTTCAAGCACGCAGCAGATCATTGAAAATTGAAATTCGAGATCTGATTAACGAAACTGTTGTTATCAGCTACATCCTGATCAGTCAAATGCCTGTCTTCAAATTGCAGTCTCAATGCTCCATGCATACTCTGATACGCTCTCCGATCACACCCATTTCTGCTTAATGCATCGATATTGCATCCTTGATGCGTTTTTCGGACTGGCGATTTTTATTCAAATAGATAAAAATTCCTCAGGAAATATTCCTATTTTAGATTACAGAAAGATTACAAAGAACGCGGCAATACTCTTATAATTAAGATCAATGATTCAAGCGAGCCCCGCAATAGTTCGCAAGCGCAGTACTGCGTGCGCTTTTCGTTATTTCAACGTTACTTGCACCAAGAGAGAAATTGATTGAACGTTATCCCGACGCGCGACGCTCGATACGGATCTCGTAGGGCAACTTGTTCCCTGGCAAATTTAGAATCCTCTCCCTTCCTGAGAAGAGGGAGAAGGGAAAAGAGTTCTGAGGGGTCGGACGCGGCGATGCCCGCTCGGCGCGGGCATATCGCTGCATCTTGAGAGATCGCGGAGTATCGTACGTACATACGTACGTCCTTAAGTGGTATTGTCGGTCGATGTCCGGCGCCCGACTCGGGGATCTGCGTTCCGGGCCGTCCGAGGAGCGAGGGGAAGTCGGGGAGGGTTAAATCGAATAACCTCGCGGCGTCCGCGCATTCAAGGGCACCGTGAAACGATCCCACACGATTTCTCTCGCGTGCGCACACGCCGCTCCTCGCCATATTATACTTTTTGAGCGAGCGAGTCGTGACGCTTAAACCGAGGCGAATGAGGGATTTAGGGGCACGTACGACCACGTCCGCAGGGTGCGTTCATGCGTTCGCGAGGAAGACGAGGGTGGAATCTAGCGACGCGCGCGATTACCTTGGTTCTTGGTAATCGTGGAATTCTCGGCGAACTAAGGCCCCGACTAGAAATTTATCCAGTGGTCCTGATCAGGTTGACCTTATTTTATTATCAGGTCCTGATAAGGTAAATTCATCAGGACCTGATCAGTCATGTAACGCAGCACAATAGTTAGGTCCTTATCTGGATATCATCAGGTTTATATCGGGTTGAATTATTAAATCCTTACTACCCAGACAGCACCAAGTTGTCTAAAGGATTACTAAAACTTGATATTTTCGGTGAGTGTAAGAGTCCTTAGACATATACTACTAGTATATGTTCTAAGTAAGAGTCCAAAAGAAGAGAAGAAAAGAGTATCGGATCGGTTTTCCAGATGGTTATTTGTAAGGTGCTAACCAAATGTTTCTTGCGAGAACGTCACGCCTGACCTGGCCATCTATCGGTCGCTTGGTGAATCAGAGGCGGAAAACACACACTTGTGTTGATTTTTGTCTCTTATTGTTCCATAATCGAATACATTGAAATGTATATGATATAAAAATAATTACTACTCGCAAATTAAGTAGAAATTACTATTCTTTCTACATTAAGTATATAACGTACATTATAATATGATAAACTACGTATGGTCCGATGTAGGACCAGATGTGGGAAACCTTTACCTCTAAATTTTAAAAAATATCAGGATGAAGGAATAAGATCCTTAGTAGGTACTAATAATGTAAACCTCAACAAAATTTGTACTTTGAAATATCAGGCATAACGTAAGAAGGTCCTAATATGTTCCTTATTATTTTAACCCTAAAAAGGTCATACATATTTGAACCTGATGAGGATATTCTTAGGTATACCTTATTCAGGATTACCTTACGCCAACCACGTCAGGTCCTTATAACATATTAGGTAAACCTGACAACATTTCTAGTCGGGGCGGTACCATTGGGTCTCCGCTGGAATCGCGGAAAGGAAAACTCGGTTTTCCATGATGATCTTCCTCATTGTCCAGCCTCGGCGAGGTCACAGGTACGCGCACACGATAACCCGGTGGTGTTCGTGACGGTTGATGCGTCGCCGGAGGCGTTGTTCGCGTTCGCCATGCGCGGAAGCACCGTGAAGAGCGGTGAAAAGGGGAGAGAAACGAGAGAAAGAGGAAGAGGAAATACAGCTGGAAGGGAACGGGCAAGATCGAGAAGCGAGCGACGGACGCACGAGGGACGGAGGGATGCGGAGGGTGCAAGAGGAGTGCGAAATGCAAAAAGAGAGGAAAAAGAAGAGAGAGAGAGAGAGAGAGAGAGAAGGAAGAGAGAGGCGGGGGAAAGTATGCGAGAGGAACGGATTGCCCTAATAGATTATTAATTTACACGTCGACTCTCTCACGTGGAAGGATGACGGTGCCCTGCTTCGGCGGCGAGGTGGTCGCCCTTCCCCGCGTCATACCACGGCACCGCGTATGCACACCTGTCTCAAACCCGTCTCGGCTTGATTATCTTGCATTATGCAAAATGCGTTTTTTATCTCGCGCGCGAGGAACCCCGTAATAAACGGTTGTCCGGGCGACGGTTGACATAATGCGCCCAGTTATTACCGGGCCCCGGGGAATTGAGCCCTCTCGCTTGACAAGCGTGGGCACACACGAGGGGTGGAGAAGCGGAAGAGAGCCAGGAGTACGATGGGACGCAGTCGTGGTATCTCCCGTGTACGAGCATCCGCTTCTCGAGTTTCGGGCTCTGGAGAAGGTAATCGCTCGCTCGCACGGCGCCGCGCTTTCTGCGCGTGTAACGAACTCCTTGATTATTTCCGCTTTGACGCGGCTGATGCACCCCGAGGGGAAAAATGCACCCCGACCGGTCGTAAATTCGCACCCGGCCGCTATTTACGATCGCGCCGCGCCGATCGACTCGACGACTGGACGGAATCGAGCTTGCACTCGCCGAGCGAGCGTGGCGGACGGAAGACCGCGAGTTTTCGAAAGGATTTATTGTATGCATTGCGAAGTGTTCACATTCCACGCGAGAATCATATGTGCCACCGGTGTGAGCGATGTTACAGGGAAACGAGAAAGTTTCATGATAAGACGAGTGTTACAGAGACGCGCTATGGGGAAGAGCACCATTTTGGTGAGCATCGGGAATGGTACAAGCTATTTTCTGAATTTATTAAAGATGGTCTCGCGCCGGCGAACGGCTGCAAAAAGGGTACGGTCGCAAAACAAATATCTTCATGGTTATTCGTACTCGCCCTCTCGCGCGGGCAGACCCGAGCTATTGCTCTCTCTCTCTTGAATTGTTCAGGAATAATGTAGTAGAGTGTAGTACGCGGTCGGTATTATAAAAGAGCAACAAATTACAAAGAAAGCGAGACAAAGGAACCACGGCGAGATCATCGAGTCAATCTCGTCCGTGCTTCTTGCGCCCAGTGTATCGGTATCGGCGTCGGAAATCGCGCGGCAAATGACGCTGAAATTAATCGGCGCCTCTTCGTGTTGGTACCTTTGACAAAGCTGGAAAAATGTATCGAACCAGTTCATTAGCTTCATTCTACCGCGCAAGTTATGGGCGGCGGATGGAAACGGGATTATCACGCGAATTCATGAGCACATCGTGCGATCGCCGGGCGTGTTAATTGGCAAATTGACAATCGCGGAAACGAGAAATTCCAACGCCGCCGATACGTAATCGCGATCGTCTCTCCTTCTGACTCCTTCTCACTCTCTCTTTCTCTTTCTTTCTTCGTTTCCTCTTCGTCTCGTTCCCTCCTACCCGATCTCGCGCGCCTCGCACGCCCACCTGGCTAAGAGTGGAATTTATCACGTTATTAATCCGCGGCTGGATATCGCGGGAAAAGGAGAGAGAAAGATAGAGAAAAAGAGAGAAAGGAGTCTGGGCCTTCTCCCTCGGGACGAACGATGGATTTACGCGGTGCGCCAGGAACTTCGCGCTATGTAAGTCCGCGGGGTAACTCCGCGTCGTTCTTTGATCTACGCTCCTCGGACTCTCTGTTCTCGCGATAGAGACGTCAAAAAAAAACGCGCGCGCCGCCGCCACTCGGTGGTTCGCCGAATGGATGGAAGTACGTCGAGTGGAAGAACGGGTTCTTTCCTAAGAATGTGTTCCTCCGACTTTTAGTGGTTCGACTAAAGAGGTCGTTGTTTACCAGCCACCCTCGGCACCTTGCCAGGCATGAAACTATTAACGATACTGCTGTACTTGAGATACATATTTCGCTTCCTATTTCCAGTTCTCCCGGAAATAGTATGATAAAGAGAATAACAAGGCTGACATACAGATGGCCGATTGATCGTTCCTAAAATTTTCTAAACTTAGAACAACCAAATTCATACATTTCCTCTTGAAGTATCAAGAAAATATCGAGCATACCATCAACCGCTGCATCATTTGACTATTCATTTGCTATTGGTCTTCCTCCCCCAGCCAGCAAATCTTTCTCGCAGGAAGTACCCTCTTCCTCTATCGGCTTTCCGCATGCGGTACAAGAACGCGATTCTTTCCTCGTTCGAGCGTACGCGCGCGCGTACGTCCTTCGGACGAGCTCCACCTCGTCGCGGACGCGCTCGAGCGGAGTCGCGAGGCGGGTAACTTGCTCGCGCCGGGCGAGCGCGCGGCCAGAGGCGATTAAAGAAAGCGACACACACCGCATATGTCACAGCGTTCACACGCCCCGGCATCGACACCCACCGCGCCTAAGCGGGTGATAGTGAGTCGCTCTCCGCCGCGGCTATACGCGCGGCTGTGCATACTCTCTCGCGGCTCTCCCGGACTCCCCTGACACTGCTAAGAAAGACAAGAATGAACGAATGGTCGGTCGGTCGGTCGGTCGATCGGTCGGACAGTCGATCTCTACCTCGTTTCTCGCTCTCGCTTCCTCTCTCCGCGGTCCTCCGCTTCTCTCCTCCCAGCCTCTCTTCGCTTAT
The DNA here is from genome assembly GCF_003672135.1 of Ooceraea biroi. Lineage (NCBI taxonomy): Eukaryota > Metazoa > Arthropoda > Insecta > Hymenoptera > Formicidae > Ooceraea > Ooceraea biroi. Next base: position 10,394,618 of record NC_039514.1, on the reverse strand, counting down.
GGACCCGCTCCTGGACTTCGTGACTACACTGGCCGCGCGGATGCGGGTAGCTCTCGCTTTCTCCCTTCGTCCCTCCCGCCTTTCGTCATCCCGCCGGATGACCTCGCGGACGTTGCGCGATCGGCAAGTGCACGGCTGCCCCTCGGGCGGCTCGGTGCAGGGTATGTCCGAAAAATAACGGGATTGACACTATACGCAGCGCGTCTGACGAGACTGACGTATTGTATTTGATATCAGATACAATAATCAGATGAATAATGGGTTTGTTATACTGCGTCTGTAATTGTTGAGGAATTGCTTCCTTTTTTTCTAGAGTATAATAATATTTAAGTGATTTGAATGGCATTTGTATCTCGGAAAGAGGAAACGCATGTTTAACGCGGGTTCTCCAACAGTGGACACCAGCGACCAGCTTGACGGTCGTGGCTTTCCCGCACTTTTATCGGCTTCCACTCCGCGGATTCCAATGCCTCATTTTCCCCTCGAGCACCTGAGGAACGGGAGGAGGATGAGGACACGACCGGCGTGGTACCCCATCTAAACAATGTTCGGAGATAATCCCGCCAGTCGTTTCGCCGTGTACGACGGTTGCTGGAACGCAATTTGCAACTATATGCACAGCGCGTTGCGCGCGGGTACAAGTAGAGCTGCACGAAGCAAAGATGAGAAACCATCCAATATTCGATCAGAAGAGCGATCAGGACAAGAGGACGAAGATGAGGAGGAGGAGGAGGACGAGGAGGAGGAGAGAGAAGGCGGAGAACGGAGGATGGTGTAGCAGGAAGGCTGTTGCGGGTCATTGGGAGCACAGCAAAAGGACCAACGTCGTCCGCCGTGTTCCGGTAGGTGCATCGCGAGAAAAGAGGAACAACGCGAGAGATGTGCAACGCCAGAGAACACAGAGAGAGAGAGAGAGAGAGAGAGAGAGAGAGAGAGAGAACGAGAGAAAGAAAAAGGCAGCAAGAACAAGAAAAAGAGAAAGAGAGAAAGACAGATACGCGAGAACCGTGCGCGTCTGACTGGCGCAGACGTTCGAGAGGAAGATCGGAGTACACGCATACAGGCGTAGGGCAACCGTAAAATAAACAACCCGGTAATAAACCGGCAGCGATGTCCAGCGTTGTAAATTACCGCGGCCGAGGCCTAACGCGGTGCCGCGTTTTATGGACCGCCCCGCACAATTCCCGGATCTGCGATGATGGCTCAATATCCCGGGCCCCCGGTGCTTCGCGAGTCTCTCGCGAAAGAGAGAGAAAGAGCGAGAGAGACGCGCAGTCTGCGCAATACGCGCGCGTATTATGCGTCAAACGATCCGCGCTACATTCACGTATCGCGATTATTTATTAACGCGATGCTTGCGACAAGTTGCGCGATGCACCCTATCTGCCGTGGTGCGTCTACTTCCCCTGTCTCGTTCCGCAGGTCTGACCACACGCGCGCGATCTACTTATTTCCTCCCGTTGCGTTGGCGGGGAGAGTTTACTTTGAGCCTATTTTCAGGTAATTCAAAATTATTGAAGCATTATTGAAGTAAGAATTTAAAACAAATATTAAATGTATGCCGATGGTCTTTTTTTCAGCGCTCTAGTATTATTATTTAAATAAATTCTCGCTTTTTTACGAGTTTTTGAAGAGTTAGTTTCAAAGTTTGTATAACAAAACGTCGTATATCATGATTTAACGATAAACATCACTTCGAAAAAAAAATAAAATAAAATAATGAACGTGGTGAGCAATGAAAAGCCATATATACATATCTATATATCTGCAGTTGCAGAAATTATTTAAATTGCATTTCACGGGGCGAGCTAACTCACTCCGATGACGCTACGATCAGTATCAGAATCAATTTATTTCAATCAATTTACACTCTCCATAATGATCGGGCGATCACAAGAGTCTCGAAGATTTTCTGCATTTAGGTTTCGCTCGAAGCAGGCAATGCACTCGTTATGGCTTCCTCGTCGTCGTCGTCGTCGGGTACGTACCACGTACGTGGCATGGTACGTGCGCACACGTGCGCACGAGTCGCCTCTCACGTGCATCGGGGCGACACGCACCGTTGATAATATCTTTAATTACCGGCACCTCGTACCGAGGAGGGGCTCCGGCCAACGTCTCGGCCAATGACAGCGTGCAAGCCGCGCGATCTAAGCGCGGCTGCCCCCTCGATAAAGCCCGCGCGAGCGCGAAACCTTTCCGGAAACTTAATAACGGCACAATTACAATTCGGCCAGCTCCAATTGCACCACCGCGGACCGATCCTTAATTGCGTGCAATAACGGAGTTGCCGCAAGTTGCTTGGGGAAACTTGAAGAATCGGAACGGAGAGTCGGGTGCACTTTTACGCCTCGCGCAAACGAGCGAGCACGCGCGGATTCGGGTGTATGAGACGCGATAAGACCGCGTAGGGGTTGCATTGTTACGTCACAGGAAAGAAGGGTGGCCTGTCGAAGGGTGGCAAACGCGAGAAGAAAATGGAAAATCGCGAAATAAAATACCGACAGCCTCGCCATCGCTTGATGTGTCGAAGCGCCAAATGCACGAACGATCGTCGGATTGCGAACTTGCAGGAAATAATATGATAATCGTTTTGCACGTGGTGTCCATTTTCCGCATCATTAACGTTACGGCATTAGTTTAGTTTAGTGTAATCGATAATATCGCGGCGATTGATCGCGCGGATCGCAATGTTTAAGTGATAATGCGGGTTTACGGGATCGATTAAATTAACGCGTAATCCGCGCAGATTCGATACTTTTACGTGATTTACGTGCGCGCTTGCATCCGATGGGGGAGAGGCAACGGCGGAGGAGACAAGGGGGCAGCGGAGGGATAGCATATACACAACGCTCGTTACGCACGGTCGGGCGAAGGTGGGTGTTTACGCTCGAACCGTGTGAAATCGGCCATTGTTGAACATGCCATTAAATTAATAGCACGAAATTGTTGCTGAAACTAATACGCGGTAAGTCAATTAACGGTTAACCAAATCTGATTTAAAATATTCATGCGGCGCGATTTAAAATTCACGATGTGCGCCGAGCCGTCGGCCGGCGCCCGGCACGGAAACCCGGGCGCGAAACGTGCGCGTGTTCTGGGAAGTAATAAAAAAAGGCGCGTTAAATCGAAGAACCAGCCTCGAGTCCACGGGTCTAATTAACGTTTCCGAACATTTTCGATTCTGTTGAAACAAGCGAAATTATTATAACTGGCTCAATCATGACTTTTTTCCCTTCATCGACCGAATGAGAGATTAATAATTAAGTGTCGCTCGTAGAAACACCGGGAGACTACTCGACGATCGCGCAGCGGCCGACTGGTCACTCCTGAAAGGTCCCTCTCATCCTTAGAGTCGCATCCTTTACGAGACGCGAGCCGCGGGGGGAACCGCGCCTTCTCTCGGGGACGCGTTTTATCTCTCCCGTGAACGAATCGCGCCGGGAGACCGCGAGAGAGTCTGCGTGCTCGCGGTCAGCGGACACGGCGACTCGCATGGACCGTTACCGATGTTAAATGCGCGCCGCGGCATCCGGGGACGCGAACTAATGTCCGCGTCCTCCTCGTGCGCGCGCGCGCTGCCGCACCGGCTCGCTACCGCGATGCAAAACGCGCGGGATTCCGTGGACCATCCGCATAATGAATCCACTTTGCGCCGCGCAATCTCGCCGATGTGCCTCTCTCTCTTCTCTTCTCTTTCTTCCTTTCTTTCTTACTTTCGTTTCTTCGTTCTCTCTCTCTTTCCCTTTTTCCGCCTAGGCTTCCGTCTCGGCTACTCGCGGCGCGTATCGTACTCTCTCACCTCCGCCGCCGCCGCCTCGACATTTTTATTATTCCCGTCGTCTTTCCGCGCGCGGCCGAGCGGCGGCACTTAATGAAATGTCACAGGTGTCCTACCGATTGCCGAGTTAAATGTCGCCGGCTTCTCATACCCCGCCTCTTCCTCCGCGTGCGCTGAGATTTCGAGACTCGGCGGAATGCGCCGGAGATGACGGCGACCGGGACGATAAAGTCGCATCGATAAAGCCGAGGAGGGAAGGGAAAACGCACGTTTCCACGACGGCGCGCGTTCCGCTCGAGAGGCCTCGACGTAAAGAATCGCGTATTTACTGCGATCTCGATGCCGCGCCAATATATCAGCGTATCTCGCGCAATTTGTCATCGATAGGATCTCCGCTCTTATCTACGCCATCTACCGCTCGACGATTCCTATCCCGGAGAATCTCCGGGAATTAAAGGCTTATCTTCCACGAGTACGCGCGTGTGTACTCGTTTCATACGGTGGAGAAAGACAAAGAGAACGCTCCTACTCCGCGCGGTATTCAGCTGCAACTTGGTATCCTCGCGGAGATACTTTGTCACACATCGTGGGCCGGAGCTGCCGCATGTGCGAGAGAGAGAGGCTCTCACCGGGATCCGCGCCTTATCAAACGGCGACAGACGTCGCGCGCGGTCGTTAATGTCATTAATAATTCATCCGTTTTATCGCTCCGAGAAAGTAGGCGCCCGCTCGTATCCCGGCGAAGAGGCATTGCGCATAACGTCAGCCTCCGCACAGCGATACGGTAATACGATGTAAGAATACTTAGTGTCAACCACGGGTGGTAAAGAGCGCTCGTTCACCGTTTCGAGTTTCTCTGCCCTCCCGTTTTAGCGAGTAGTCTCGATCCAATTCGTGGGACCAACATGACCCTCCCGACCCTGAACAGTCTTCCACGTCTCTTCCGCTGTCGGAAAATGTCACGAGATCGGCGAACTTCCGGCGACCAATGATTGGCGCGACTCGCGCAATCCAATTATGTGCGGCCGTCGTCGATTTCCGGGCAGACTCAACAACGAGTCGATCGGCGGTTTTATGGTCGACCGTTGGCTCGGCGGACGCGCGTACTTTGTTCCGCGGTCGCGGACGTGGCCGCGGGCTGCGATCCACCCACGAGGAAGCGCGGAGCGAGACAACGCAGCGAGAGAGAGGGAGGAAAAGGAGGTGAATGAGCGGGAGAGAGAGACGGAGGTACCGGGAGGTCTCGAGACAACCCGGCAGAAGGAGAAACGGAAGAGAGAGAGAGAGAGGAAGGCCAAGGAGGAAAGAGAAAGAGGAAGAGAGCCGGCAGGTGAGGTGTCACGAGGCGCGCGAGTAATATATCGTTGCTCGGCCCATCGTAGGTGGGTGTGCTCGTCCTGAACCTCCTGTACCCCGTACACCCCCTCGTCGAGACTCCGGTCCGGATACCTCGCCCGTGCCCCTGGCGCTAAGAGCAAGAGGGGTAATGCCGGTATCACGTGCGCCTGGTGACTCTTTTTCCCCGAGAGGAAAGGGCGAGTCTCTCTCTCTCTCTTTCTCGCAGTTGCTCTTGCTGTTCTTTTCCCCGTTTTATTCACATCTTTCCTCGTTCGTTCTCTTCCTCCTTCCTTTCTCGTTACTCCCCTCGCTCCGAGAAAATCAGTCTCCTTCTCGCTTCCTCGTCCGCGAGACACCGCCATCAAGCAAATGCCAGCGTAAGAGAACGCGCACGCCCGTTTCACCTTTGCGTGGATCCCCTCCGGATGACAAAACGAGCGTTTTATAATAACGAGATATCCCTTCTGCATTTATTATCGTCTGAGAAATTCTTATCGCTCTTGAACAAAACAAACATGATATCGTTGTGCAACATTGAAATGAATTTCTGTCGATAATCTTTCAGAGAGTCCTTTTTCCGCGATGATACTTCTTCGTGTCGCAGGCATCTGTGCAAGACGAGGGATAACCATAATACGTAACGTAGATTCGCGTCACGATATTATTACGTCGCACATCGCGTTCGAGTTGTACAATGGCTTCGCCACCGGCGACTGACACGCGCGCGGTCCCAAATTCGTGTACGCATCGATCGGAAAAAGGGGTAGTCAATCAAGCGAGCGTCGTGCATTTGGCGCGGACGGGAGCATGATAGGATTCACGATGGATCGGCGGCGGCAGCGGCGATGTACAAGCACGGCGGTTTCTAATTTCACGTCGTGTAATTGGTGGGATCGACTAATTGGCGGCGTTTCGCGATTTACGCGGTGACACGACACCGGCAGCATCCACCCCCTCCCCGCCACCGTAAATCGTATCCCGCAAATGCCCTGCAGGAATCACCTATCCTCCTCCCGTATGATTGCGGCCAATCATACATATTAATAGAGCTCGCGAGGTACGCGGGGCCTCTCGGTCTCTAACGGAATTTCGCCGCTATCCGCGCGCGCCCGCGGTATGAGAGACAAATCGTCGCACCAGAGAGAAAGAGGGAGAGAGAGAGATGCAGAAATCGAGATTTCCATCTTGCAGAAAGAAAAGCACGCGAATGTTCGCTGCGTTATACTACAGTTACGGTTGCGTTCTGGAGATCTTACATCCGATGTCTCGACGCGTGAACCAGTTTCCGACACATCCTCGCGCGATTTATTCGCGAGCGGAATGATTATCATTTGCATTTATGGGACACTGTCGTTGTTCCCTCGGTGAATGTGGTGTCTCAGACCGATCGCTCGGTTCAATCCGGAGGCTGAGCGCGCGCGGAGAACAGCTCGCTCCGCTATCCGCGGTCGCGTAATAATCGTAATAACCGTTCGCGTGCATGATATGTCCGCGTTTCTAATTAGAAGCGAGCGAGAACGGTCGTCGGATACGACGGCTGTTCAAGCGTGCGCGATTATTTATCCCGCGTATCGGAACGATTGTGCGAGCGCGAGCGGAAAGCAGCGCGTACTGGCTTTCGCACGCGCGCGACGTTTGCGCTATTACATTTCGTTACGTAAATTACTACACGCAAGAGTCACCCGGGAGATCATTGCTCGTAAAGATGCATTCGCGGTGGTCGTAAGACGCCGTTCCCGCGTACGCCTACCACTACGCGCTATCACGCCGACGCCCGTAAAAGGACAGCCGCGCCATGTATAAGGTATCCCGAGATAAAGGATATCCCCGGGATAGGACGGGACACCATCGCGAGTACTGGGTACCCGCGGGTAAAGGTGCGGGGCACGTGTACGCCGGGACGAGAAGGAAACGCTTCGTACGTTCTGTTCCGCAGGTGTGGCCGGGCGAGGCGTTAACCGGGCACGCTGGAATCTCACCTGGTTCGCCTCGATAACCGCGCTGATTTACGAATTAATTAACCGCTACCGACTTTTAATCGGAGCGTGAACCAGAACGACCACCCCCGTTCCCCTCTCTCGTTCTCCGGAAAAGTGAAGGAGCCCGCGGTACCTCGTGACGTGCGTTCGCGTGAATTTCGATTCTGGTAGTATCTTTGTGTGACGAAGACGCATCGCAATCTCCGCAGTACCTCCTCCTCGCAACGTCTCGCAATTAGAAAAAATCGACAGAGAATCCTCGTTGGATTAATGACGTTCTCCGGCGCGGCGCTCAATTAGCCGTACTCCGGCGCGCGTTGCGTTATTTAATCGCCCTGCGGGACCTTTCGTTCCATTGTTATCGCTAATGAAGCGCGAACGAGTTTCGCAACCGAAAAAGCAGCTCTCACACCCGTGTGCCGGCACTTTGCCACCCGTCCGTCCGTCCGTGGCTCCTTGAGAGTCCACGCTTTTAACGGGCGCGCGTCTCGTCCGAACACTTAGGGGCACCGTTACGAGCGCGACCGGACGGACAATTAAGCATCGGTCTGATTATTATCGGTCCCGCTCTATCGATGGCCAGGCAGGCGCGGGAGAAAGTCGGTCTGGTAACCCCGCGTGACCTCGCGCCGTCGGTGGCAGGAGATGAAAGAGCCGTGTTTAACGCGCGTCCCGGGCGCCCTAATGGCCGGTTTCACCGATACGCTCGACGTGGTTGACGTGATCCCAACGTGATCGATTGTGATTAACTGAATTTTCTTCATCCACATCGGACCCAGTATCACGAGTCGGCCTCCACGTTTGTTGATACCGCGAGAGACAGACCGTTTGCTTCTTAATAATCGAGGACTAATTATTGCCTAATCGTCGAAACTGGTTCAGAGGCACTCCGATTTAAGCGAGCGGGCTATTACCTCCGCTCTTTGGGGATGGACTCATTCGACTCGTGAAAAGGGGAGACTCTTCTGTGAGAAACGCGAGCGACACGTCCGCCGGCCGTGAAAGCGTAATCCTGAAGAAGCTGCGAGTGTTATCTCGCAGCATTACCGGCGCGCATGATTGATCGATGAAATTTCCTTACGAATTGATTCCCCGAGTGCGTGACCGTGCGGCGTTAATAACGGGGAACGGTCCTCTATCTTTCGGAGCCGGTTTGTACAGGCTAGTTGCGGATCTGAGCTTCCGAGCGAGTAATTGCGGTCAGATATTGACACGTCCGAGTTTGCCGCTTTAACTGTCCCTGCAAAGAAAATTCGAGCGAAGCATTTATGTAATACAATCAGTTGAGCTCGGTTTTATTTTATCAAACCTTTATCGCGCGATAGAACGAAAGGACTGGCGCGACAGGAGGGAGGTAGGAGGAAGGGTCGCAATTTTGCGTCGAATTTTGTGATGTGAAAAATTCGCTCGCGATATACGAATCCGGCGTGCGGGAAGGAGAGAGAGAGAAAGAGATGGAGGAAGAGGAGAGAAAACGGGCCCGCATATTCGCGCAATTAAATTACCGGCGTTTTTTAATTCCTCGTAAAGAATCTCGCCGCGCGTGCACGCGCCGCGCCGCACCGCGCCGAGCCGAGCCGATAGCTCCGGTCGGTCCCGGGCTCGTTAAAAATCGAAGCAATTTATGAACATAACGTTAAAAGCAATACCATGCAAACTTTAATCTCGAGAGCGCGTGATATATCGCCGCGGGCCGGCCGATGCAATATTTCTCGAAAGCGCGTGCGTCTCTTCTCGCTTTCTCTCTTTTTCTCTTCCTCTCTCTCCTCTCCCTCGCACTCGCCCTTTTTCTCGATTCTGTCTCTCTCCCTCCCTCTCGACCCTCGTTGTGCTCATCGTTCGAATTACCCACTATACTCGCCGTGTCACTAAATTGCGCGATTTGTCATCGAAGCTGAGTGTCAGCGCCCGCGAGTGGGCGTCCCGCGAGCGAAAATCCCGCCGAGTTTCGTTACAGCGACGGAAATTAGCCGACGACGAGGACGAAGGGAGGCGAGGCCTTTCCTCGGTCCCGATGTTCGATGCCGATGCGCCTTCCTCGTGCACGACGTATTTATGTATCGGGTCGCGCGCGAGTGCGTGCGTGAGAGATCCGCGTGCGTGACCGCGCCTGACCGCGTGCGTGCGTGCATCGTGCGTGCGTACGTGTTCGCTCTCGCGTGCAACGCGCCGCGATTCGTTCCTCCGCGAGGGCGAGGGCGAAAAATCCGTTAACAAGAACCACCGCTGGACGTGCGTGGAACGAGACAGGTTCAATAAAGAGGGGGGCCGTCCCCTTTAAGAAAGACCTCCAATTCCCGCGCCGATGATTCGCGGTGCAATGCAACGCACGGGACGAGATGAAGACGTTTCTGCGCGGCAAGAAGCACAACGCGGAGCTGCATTCGCCGCTCGAGAGCGCGGATAATGCGATACGCGCGCGGAACGCGCATTCCGCGCGCGTGTTTTCCGTCCTGGGAAAGCGCGACGAGAACCGAGACACGCGAGTACCTTGCCGTTACCAGCTTCCGCGAATGCTCCTTGCATGAGAAACGGAGGATAGGAATGTACTCGTTACGCGGTTTCGGCCGTAATACCTCGAAATAAATGCGAGCCATAAAATTAAACGGATCTACGTATTTCCGCCCGCGGAAACTCGGCTTTACCGAATTCTTTCAGGTTTTTTACTGGGATACTTTACGGCCCTTGCGTAAAATCTAGTATTCCGATCGAGAGATTGTATCTTCTTGGATTTTTCTTTTTTTTTATAAACGGATGCATGCTTGAGTAATCTTTCCTTGTACTTTGTACCTTCGCGAATATCCTCTAATTTTTCTCTCTCTTTCTCTGATTTTCTTTTTTTTTCTCTTTCGATTTGAGTATACATGACGGCAGGCAGCGAGTTTTTGTCATCGCGGAAAGGGAAATCCTGATCACCAACTTCGCTCGCTGACTTTATTAATCGAGTGACACATTGACAAGTACGAATTACATACATTCCGCGAGTCCGCTAAGTAATAGCCCGTTTCATTCGAGCCAACTCGAGCGTATGTTTTTTCGCGTGCGGACGCGGATCGCGCGGCGAGCGACAATTTCTGGTCGCCGATTAACGGTACTCCCGGTACCGAGGCGGTAACGCGAAACGCCTCGTAAAACTTACGGCGGGGCAGGTTGCGCAAGTCAGCGAAGAATTAGCCGAACGGGTCTAATTAATAAAACGCGCGGAAAAAAAGAGTCCCTCGCGAGCGCGCGCGAGAGAGAGACCTCGTGAAAGTATTTCTACGCGCCTCGCCGATACACGCGGCGCAATATACGCGCGCACGACTCCACAGAACCGTGAAATTCCGTTCGATTAATCGATCGTTGCGACCGTTGCGCGCAACGGTCGATTAATATAAATTGTTATATATTACGAGTGTCTAATTGCATCTCGCGCGTTCGCGCGCGCGCGGGTGGTGGTGCAACCAGCCGTGTATGAGTCAGCCCGAGCGTCATATGAGCGTACGGGAAACCAGAAAGAGGGACAACCACGACGAGAAGAGAGAACGGGAGAAGCGGGAGAGCGAGAACGCGGGAGAAACCTTTCGGCCGCAATGGTTTTAATATTGAAACGCACGCGTGCTCTCGACGTAAAATATTCCGCGCGCGAGCGACAGCTCGGCCGCCGAAATTGGCGTAAACTCCGAGAAGTAGCTGGCACCATGCCGTCTCGGCTCTCCATACCACGAGGAGGAGACGTTTTCTCCTTGGTTTTCGCGGTGGCTTCTTCTTCTTCTCCGCGGCGCGAAGTCTGTCATGACATTTCCAACCGGGGAACTTCCATCGCGCGCATCGTGGATGTCTGACCGCGTGCACTTTGCAAACTTCAGCCTCGCGAGCGAAGTCAGCAGCCTCGCCTGGCGCCGCCAGGCCAGGAGAGGAAGATAACGTGACACACAGGATGTGTAAAGGCGAGATGTACCTCGGTGTGCGAGAAATCGCACGGCCCGCGGTACTTTCTCGCTTCGCCTCGCGATTGTGTTGTATTCGCGGTATTTGCGCGACGTTGATGACAACGACGATGACGATCGGGAGACGACGACGACGACGACGATCGTGCGCGTACAACGACCGTGGGAGAGCCCGGCGGTGACCATTGATATTTGCGACTAGGCGACGCGACGCCGGAATGTCACGCGATTTCTGCCGATCGGCCGAATTTATGCACGCTCGCGCGAGCGAGCGCACGTTTCTTCGCGATTTCTCGGATTTCCTCGGCGGCGTTTCTCGCACGACACGCTTGTCCCGGCAATCCTTTTTGCGCAATCGTGCGCGCGGTGCGCTCGGTCGCGTCGCGCGGGACGCGCGGACGTAAATCCAGCGCTCTTAACGAGATCATTAGCATACGCCGCGCGGCGAATAGACAAGCGTAAAGTAACAAACAGCCCGTTGTAAAACGAGTGGTATAATACTAACTGTAGCGTGCTGTAGTAATAATAAAGAGGAATAATAACGGGCATATTGTTATAAAACGAGTACCGCGCGGTAATGCCGGCGGCGTGACGCAGCCGTGATAATAAATTGCGCGTGTTGCGAAATCCGCTCGTTACCATACTTGTCTGTCGTGGCCGCGGACGCTATGATTATCGTACTCGACTCGTGATCATTGTATCTCTAATACAACTATTCCATGCTGAACCATCCTCGTTCTCTCGCGCGCGGTAGCGCGCTCGCCTCGCTGCGGCGTGCGGAAGCGACGAGACGAGAAATTTCTGTGTGTCCCGGCTGTGTGGCCGCTCTCCCTGCTTCGACGAGCACTTATTCCAATATATGTATATGATCCACTGAGAAAGCATCTCCCAAGGGAGGGAAAGAAAGAGAAAGAAAGAAAGCAAGCAAGAGAACGAAAAGAAGACAGAACGACGCGTAAATAGCGCTCCGCTCGAGCTGATCTTCCCATACAGGTCTGTGCACCGACCGTCTGCAGCTACTGCATGATCTCGCGGCGAAGATCGTGGACGCGTCACGCGTGATCTGCATTTGCCTAATACGGCTCCTGTGATTTTTGCAAATAACATAGACGTAAAAATGAAAAAAAATTTTGAACAGCGGTTCGTTTAAGTATTTCAATGTAAAACAATTTCTGTGAAATACTTTCCCCCGATATTCGAGGGACTCTCTCTCCTTCTTTTTACATGTATCTTAACATCTCTCGCCAAGCGTTACTGATAGACACTATTTTCTCGCTGTTTTTTATCTTTCAAGATTTTATTTCAGACAGTTTCTCTATTTCTCTGAAATCACACAGAGCCTCTCTCTGATTCGGCTGAAGTGAGAGCTGAGGCGCCCTGTAGGCGGCGCCGACCAAACGAATCGTATTTGTCGCGTAGCGGTTTCGCCACGGCCAGCTCGTTACGGCGAGGATACGATGACGCACCTGCGAGAGAACGAGCGTGCGTGCGCTCGCGTGTTTCGCTCCCTTAGATGGGATAACGATCGAAATCCGCATGCGAGATCAGTCCCGGCGGGGTTCGTTAACCCGGCACGCCGGCGAGAGAAGAGCGCGGCACGCCGCGTGCATCCCTTAAAACTCATCCTCGCCGCGTCGTCCCTTTGTCGCCGCGTTCTCTCGCTCGACGCTCTATTGCCATTTGCGAGGATGCCCGGAATCCGATGGGATCTCGCGCGGCTCGTTGCAACGCGCTGCGCTCCGCTCGGAATACCCCGCTCAGCGTATTCCGCGATACCGGCGCACCACGGTGCCCCACTGTTCTGTCACCCGTGTCCGCGCGTGTATCCAGTACACCGATTTCGATTACCGTGCGGTAGGCGTAAATGGCGGCGGGGGCACCGATGACCACGAAGGGAGCTAGGAAGAGCTCCGGGAACGTAAATTCGCCCGTTCGTTTGAGTAAGCCGCCGCGGTAACTCAATATCGCCGTTTCTCGGCCTGGAACCCACGCGCGATTCTCGCAGGGTTCCTTCTGCCTTTCCCTCCCCCTGGCCTGTCGCGTTCTGCCACGTTTCTGGTCGCGGGCACACGCGTTTGTCCGCGCCGAACCGCCTCTAATGAGGGCCTCCGGCGTGGGCGAGCGTCCACGCCGACGATTGATAGCGTAGCGGAGTACGATATACGGAAACCGTCGCGCGACGACGATCGACCGTACGAGTAACGCGCCGCGATACCGATCGGTTCCGTGGATATGTCGGTCGTCGCTGCACGCGAGATGAAAGAGCTCTTTGTACCGTTCGTGAGCTGAATCTCGAGCGGGGGACGTTGCGTCGCGACACCGCGATTTAGGAAAGTCGACGAAGCCGCGTTCTCTCGCGGTTCCCCCTGTTTCCCTTGCTCTTTCGGCGTGTTGTCGGCCGCGGAAGTTTCTCGCGATTCCCGTAAATCGCCGGTAGCGAGCGGCCGGCAGCGCCGCCTGACTCCGCCAATTAATTTCTGGGAGCGCGGCAATTAATTAACGTGCCGCGAAATTAACGAGTCCCTCGCGCGAGCTACGGACTCTCGCAACCGATTCTCGGAGAAGCAGATCGTCGAGACCTACATTTCCCGGCTGCGATCTTGGCTCGAGATGTATCTCCACTTCTGATACGGTTGACACGTTAACGAGATTCGTCGATCTTGTTTTATTCGCAGCTACGATCAGTCGCTCAGCACTCGCGAGTCACGTGCGAGAAGCTACTGCGGACGTTGCGGATGTTCGAGAGCACACCTGTGAACCTGAATCGTCGCTTGAGCTGCCATCCGGGATTCCTCGCGAGATTACAAACTCGAGATCGTCCGCTCCTCGTGGCGGAAGTCACGTGCATCGCGCGGTGACAGGAGTGACGGTGACAGCAGCCGGGACATCTACGCGGAAGCGCAACAGAGTTGCAACGGTCGCGCGTGTCGCCGCGTGAAGGGAATTGCCGCGTGCTCCTTTTCTCTATCTTCTCCCTCTCTCCAAGTCCTCTCGTCTACGAGGATCTTTGCGAATAGCGGTAGCGAAGTCTCTTGGACCGAGCAAACCGTAAAACAAAATTTCTTCCGTTACCGTTAATGTAAAGCTTGTCCGAGCATCGAACCGATGTCACCATACATATTATAAAAGCGAGTATCTAGTTCGGCGCGTCGATTGCTGGCTATTACGCTATTGCGATGATTTCTTTGACTCTTCTTTGATTCGCGACATTGCTCAAAATTGATTTAATTTTGAAGAAAAATTGTAGAAAATTGATTTCTGAAATGTCATCACAAATCTGCGAAAATTTGACGCGGTACCAAGCGTTCGGTATTTTGCGCGATGATTCTCGGTGCCACCGCTGCACGTGCACATTATTGTATACCGCGATGGTCTTGTTTCGGAGCCGCGACATGCTCGCCTCGTCGAGAGAGAGACATTGATTCATCCCGGTCTTCTACGTCCTCGGCGAGAGCGAATGCGTCGTGCATGTGCATGAGCTGCTCGCTCGCCAGGTGTACGTACAACCGCGGCCACGTATGCGGTGTCTCCGATCCGTCGGATTGTTCCTTCAGCCATCTGCACGCCGCGATCTTTAATCCGGAATCGGCTCGCGTGGAGACCGTCTTTCATCGCGGCGCGTTCGCCAAGCGTTTCATTGCACTCGCGCTTAATTATCGCTCCACTCGAATCTCGATCGCGCTCGGGCGGAGCGGCGGAGCCCAGCCCGGATTACAAGCGAGAGAGTGACTCCGGTCAATTTATTTGCTCATAATCGCATTACCGAGTCTGTCAATTCCTTCCTCAATTTTCCAACGAGACTCGAAAGAGGAAAGCGCAAACGCGTCGATCGTACGTCGATCGATGTTAGATTCTCTTCTCTTTGATTTGGCTTTTCGTACGAGACTGAAAGAGCCGCGAGGCTGATGAGTCTCTGGATGAGACACCGTGTACGTACGTTTCATCCGTGCTCCGGGCACGACCGATGATTATCTCCACGCTCGGTTTGAGCCACAAAGCACGGCAGTCCCACGCACGCCTTGTCGAGTTATTAATCGCCACATAATTCTACAATTACAAAGGTTAATCCGGCGTTTTCACGCTCTGCCCGTTGTGGGTGCTGCGACACCGGGCGATCGGGGAGGAAGAGAACAAGAGAGAAGCATGAGAGGAGCAGAGAAGAAGAGAGAGCAGAGATACGAAAGAGTGAAGAGAAGAAGAGTGGTCGAGAGACAGTGCACGAAGACGTGGAGCGTGAAAAGGAGAAAGAAAGGCCTGGCGGCCGCTCACGTTGTCGTTAACTCGATCCACTTGGCTTGTCACTTACTTTCGATCGTGACCTTTACTCCCGTAACTCGGCGCTGCTCGCCTCGATCTCGCAATCGCGGTAAATCCTCCGGTATCTCCGGTCCCGCTTCGCGACGCGACGATGCTCATACAAGAACCGTTCCTTCACCAGAAATGTGAATGCACAGAAAATGAAGGAGAAAAGGAATAAAAGGTAGACCTCGAGTTGTCGATTATTGATGTCGACTACTTCTCATCTGTCTCACTTGTCGCTTCGCTTCTTTGATGAGGCGAGCAACAAAAATACTGCATTCAGGCAGTGAGGGACACTTTGATACTTTGGTATCTCACTGTATTTGGTATTCTATAATTCCCTACGATATCAGAGAGGAACGTCTGCGATCCCATCGAAGCTTCCTGCTTCCCATACTTCAGAAATTGGTATGTTAGCAGCAACTATCGCGTGGCTTAAAGGGCCACGGTCTCGGTCGAGTACCGGTGTCCGGGACATCTGTAAGCCGCCTCTCTTTCCGGGATGTTCTATAAATCTTTCTTATTCATCGGTTGTGGCTGTGTGCACTCGCAGATTCCTTGTGCGCGGTAGAGCCCACTCTTGAATGCGCGTTAAGAAGCGCGATCCGGGCAAAGGCCGGGGAACGGCGGGCATGGCTATCGGGAACGCGAGCGACGGTACTCCCCCCCCCCCCCCCCACGATAACAGCGCCGGGTTTATCGTGCACCGGCTGTTCGCCTCCCAAGAAGAGGCTCGAGTCCCATTCACGATCGGTGACACCGTAACTCGGTGTTTCCGTACGTAATTCACCGTGGCCAATACGTAATGCGCGCCCGCGCGGGCTCATTTGTCACGTGGCTGCTCCCGCTTGAAAGGAAGGATACAAAAGGATTTTGAGAAAGGGACAGAGACGAGCGGAACCAAGTAACGTGGAGCAACAGCGAGAAAGAAGAAAGAGAAAAAGAGAGAAAGAAAGGAAAAAAGAGAGACGCGATCAGACAGGAAAGAAAAACGGACGCGAGGCGAGTTCGAGCGTATGCTCTTACGGCGAGATGATTTAAGGCCATTACGGCTCCGCGCCTCGTTTCGATTTGACCTCCGCGGGATTCCTGCGCGCGGAATGCGGTAACGCGCGCGGATACGCGCGGTGGACGCGGCGAATCGCCGCAGGGATTTTTTTTCGGGGCGCGCGGAGCCGCACGGGGACGCTGATATTAACGCCTCGGATTAAGACGTTTTCTGGCGCGCGCGCGCGATTTCTTCATCGACGGGTGGCGGAGTGACGGCAAGGAAGCGCGCGCTAATCCGCGAATTGTCCTGGCGGCGAATCGGCCGGTGCTCGTAAAGAGCGTCGCGTATTCCTCCGGGCTTTTACGGCCACGACATTTCCCTTCGGACTCGCCGAGAACGATATACCCATTAAAAGAAAATTATCCGTGCGCCGCATGGGCGGCATTAAAACCTGATATGTGCCGTACGCAGGTGTAATAGCGCGGGCATGACGTGTTCCCTTAACGAGTCCCGCCGCGTATTTATTGGCGATTAACTTAACGACGCGACAAGGAGCGCAACTGTTGCGCCGCGCGCGAGTCGCATGGCACAAAGTAATAATGACGACACAGCGGACGCGGACCGCGATCTGGCCTTCGCGCGAGTGTAATCTCAGCTGCACGATTAACGCCGCGATCGGACCGGAAAACCAGTCGGCGATGCGTGTTTTTCCGCGCCGACACGTCGCGCGGAAACGTTTACGTTTAGGAAATCCTCTCGAAGAGAAATTCGCGAGGCGAGCGAGCGGAGAAAGGCCCTCACCGATCGCACTCGCCGTACGTAAGCGGAAATCGACAGCGGTCTCTTATTATTGCAACGTTTTTTAAATTTTCGGTGATGCCGAGAGAGATCCAACAACTGCGAAACAACATTATAATAACCGTCACGGGCGCACCGGTGCGTGTACCGGCCGATAATAATCAATCGCGCAACTATCCGGGAACCATTCCGGGATTCTACCGATTAGACGTATCCCATATTCGCGTGTCGGATCGAGAGGGATATTTCGAGCGCGCGCTTACCGGCGCACCGAATTGCAATTCGATCATCGCCTGGCCGGAATATAACAATCGTTGTATCTCGTCGATTCGAGCATCGTCTCTGGCGAACGCACGGATATCGATCGCGCGCGCGAATATGATATTCGTGCGTTAAGGCATTTATCGTCGAACGCGCGTTCGGTCATCGGCATGGGGCACCATTAATTCTCGCACGCACGCGTTTATCCCGATACCCCGACATCGTACCCGTCATACTCCTGGTACATCCCGGCAACATCGTGTGTTGCGCGCGCGAAACGCCGCGGCTCTCTGGAACCGTATTAGAAAATTAATACCTGACTAGGTTTCCGCGTGCGGTAGGAGTGGTCAACGTGGAATGAAAATTTATCGTGGCTCGCTCGAGGGGGGGCCAGCAGGTCGGCTGCGTCCCCTCTGCGTCTCCCCCTTTTTCCCTCTTGCCGCGTGTATATGGTTGCGTAACGCGTCTCGCGAATTCCGATGACGCGGCCGCCGTGATCGCCGTGGGCTTCCTCCTCGTTCTCGTCCTCGTCCTGATCCTCCTCGTCTTGGTGAGGCCCTTCGAGACGCCGCCTCGCCGGGGGCACAGCGTTAAGGGCGCGTCGCATGAACGTAAGGATTTATTGCGGGACAGCGGGCAGGAGACCTCCCATTACGTGTACCATTTCGCATACGTAATTGGCCCGAGACACAGCTAGCGCGATCACGAATGGGCTAATCCCATTATCGTGCGCGCGCGGGGAATACGGAAAATTATTGCCACGGTTGCGCAATCTTTGCGCGAGCGCACGCTTGGGTAAACATTCTAATTGCGGCCTGAGACATCGACTGCAATCGACGTCGCTTGGCGTTACAGCCGCGCGATCGACCAGCTTCTCTGTATCTCTCCGCTCGTTTCCCTGCGCGATGTATAATACAATCGGCCGTGTAACGTCGTTCGGCGTATCCGCATTCACCAGGATGTCCCACGACACGTGCGACTCACGACTCGCTGATATCCTTTTCGTTCGTTGCGAGCACGAGAAGCGGAATTGCCGAACCGTCCAATTAATTGTGAATGAGAAAATCTCTATATAAATATATTAATATAATTAATATAATTAATATAAGAAATATATACAAGTGACCCGTAAAAATTGTGAAACATTACACGGAAATTTAACGTTCGACATTTGACGCAAACGCAGTTGAATTATTAATTTATTAATTATACGTATTAATTATACAGTAAATTACACGTGTGTCCACGTTCTCGTAAACGGAAAAGGAGGACGAGTGCTCGATCTGTCGCGTCGCAGTGGCGAACGGCACCGGTCTGATGGTACTCAAACATGCTGCATGATATCAGGTGAATTGCGATTTGCACAGTGAAACTATATGGCCGCAGTTATCCTTATAATATAATAACTGTTACATATAAATTATTATTATATGTGTTATACGCGCGTACGGCCATATCCTCGCGGGGAGAAATGATTCGCGGAACTCGAATGGGTGCTACGAATCGATGGGTTATGCCGTGTCTCTCACCGTATCATTTCTCGTCGCGCCCGCGGGCTTATCACGGTGAGATACGGGAATGTCTTGACGTAGGCGTGGCAGAGGGAAGATTAGAGACGGTTCCGCTCCGTTCTTTCCGTCGTACGCTTTGTATGCGATGCTGAACTTCCACCCGGCAAGATACCGGTTCGAGCGAATCACAAAAAATATACCGCGTTGCACGAGATTGATATTAAACGAGCGCCAATTATCTCATGTAAGCTTTACACTTGGTAATTGAACAAAAATCTTAAAAAATAGTTTTAGATTTATGCATAAGTATTAGTCTTAAGAAAGTTTTATTTTCCCGGTTTTTATTTATTTTAATAATATATAAAGAACAATTTAATCTCTCATTTGATACATCTGATGTTTCGAAGAGTTTATTGTCAGCACTTCAAAACTCCGCGAAAGGGCGGAATATAAAATACTTTTTCCAGAGCGATGAAAAAGGAGGCTAAAACCTGTGGTGCATGCATCTAATATCATAAATTACAGTCGTCTTACCGGTGCGATTACGCGAATTTAATCGGCGGAAATAGAAGCAGACGCAAGAGGCATGATCGAACATCAAGCGGGAGATATACTGTCGGACAAAGAGACCGTTCCTCGCGGGAAGCAGGGAGGGAGCGATCGCAAGAGGTCATCGGGGCGGAATCTCTCGAGTGCTCGGCGGCTCGTGTCGGGAAATGCGATACAATTAGCGTGGATGCTCTCTCGGAAGCCGAGCCGGGCATTCTCCGTGCGCGCATCCGCGCGCGGATCCGTTAAGCGACACCGCGCAAACCGCTCGACGCGCGCTCGCTCCTTCAATCGTCGCCGCGCGGCCACCGGTCCAATTATCCGCGGGCAATTAAACCCGGCCGATGCAAATGAACGGCCACGGTACCCGGGTGCCGCCGACCGGTATCCCCTTGTCGTTAGCCCCCCACGGCGGGATTAATACCGGCCGTGAGAGAGAAACCCGCGACCCGGGAAAATCGCCCGATGACTCAGACGCGCGGCGTGGAAGCCGCCGATTATCATGATCGTCGATGATCCCGGCGATGATCGTTCGGATCGCGCGAGCGAGCGAGCTGAGGAAAAAATCGCCGAATATGCTGATTCCCTTGAGGTCAACAGGAAGGAGACCGCCAAGGTGCGAGATTGCAAAGATGCGAAAGAAAGAAGAGAGAAGGAGAGAAAAGGCCGCTCCTCGAGTCATACGCGCAATGAAACGCGCGTCTTCCGCTATGGTCAACAACCTCCTTACCTCGGCTGCGGCCTTTATCCCGCTTTATAATAATGCAGCCGGAGACGGTACCGTTCGCCATCGGGCAGCGCGCGATAGGGGACACGAGCGAAGTGTCGCCGACACCGGACGACAATGCTGGTACACCATAGGCGATTTCTTGCCGGGGGCTCGCGAACGGTATCTCGGACTCTTGGGAAACGAGCAAATGCGGGCGCGATTGGCATTCGATGATGACAAGGAGGACGGTCGACAGCGTCTTTGACGTTCCCTCGCGACGTCCCGCTAATATGTGTTACGTCTGACATTCAGCGAGATTTCTCACAGTCAATATTCTTGATATTACTGTGGATTCGAAGCGGAAGTCATCACGCGAAGTCACGTACGAAAATTTCTACGCGGTTGTCGATGTTAGGGGGACCTAGTTTTCTCTCTTTTGCTTCATATAATTCTTCTTCTTGTAATTCTGTTTTATTGGTTCACTGTTACTGATTGCTCTATTATCATCGTACTTATGATAGCCCAAAAATGCGATTATAAATATTCATCAATATGAGAAACCCTCATATGGAGATTGGAAAACGCGAGGCGACGAAACGTTGACGAAATGACTTTATCGTTTCGGTAATTAACATACCGGGCGGATTATCTTCCGAACGCGGACGTCTCCATCGCGCGCGCGCGCCGCAACGGCTGAGTAATCCGATAAGCGAATTAAGATCAGCAGCTTCTGATGCGCCGCTAAGTGACGATCGACGTTCGCGTATCGACCGGCTCGGAAGACACGGAGCCGTCCACCGGAATTGATCGGTGAATCCCGGCGAATCCCTAATCGCACGAGATTGGACCGTTAAAGCGTATACTGCGAATCCTTCGCCAGGCGGGCTAAATTGCGCAGTATCTCCTTGCCACTTGCCGATAAGAGCACATAGGTATAATAAATGCAAATCTGCTGGATAATCACGCAACCATTCAAATCCATCAGCCATTCAAATAAATCCACTTGTACAAATGTCTTCGGGCATTCGGATTATGTCGGCGATAACCATATTCATATAGAATTTTTTATAGAGAGAGAGAAGTTTCTCTCTCATATAAAAATTATAAAAATTACATTCTTTCATCAAAAAATTACATTTCTCTCACTTATTTGTCGTAATTATTTGTCGTATTATTCCGGATTATTTGTCACGAGTAATTTATCAATGTCTGTCTGGTCTGCTTGGATCTCTTGCGGTTTCGGTGTATCGAGGCCGATATATCGGGACACGGGTACCGCTACGTCGTCGCTTTCAGATTCGACGATCCGCGCGAGCATCGACGAGCGTTCCGTCGATTAGCAGAGTCGTAGCGCGCGTTTCCACCCTTTTTCCCATCGTTTAACGCCGGCCTGGACGAGGGAGCGGCGAGTCGGTCGACCGATCGAGATACTCCACGGTCGAGACTCCGTAATAATTTCCGTATTATATAGATTTGCGAGGATAAACCGATCAGAATCGGACGAGAACAGCGAGAGCAAAAAGGTGCGCAACGGTTAATCGAGAGAACGAGCAAGTGGTGAATGTCACCGCCAATGGTCATGGTCGCCAACGGCGCAGCTGATAGATGCAGGACCACGGACAACACCATAATCGTCTTATATACATACGAGCTGGTACTCGCGAGTACGGCGATATCCTCGCCAAAGTATAATGCAATGTAATCAGCGCTATCTGAATGGCCATCCAAGCGGCTATCTAAAGTACTGCTAATAATAGACGGTCTATGGAATCATGTATTGTGTTCGTCTCTGGTATCGAAATGCTTCGGTTCGGACTCCTTCTTTCCTGGTTCGGTCACATCTACAAATTCACCGCGGTCGACATGAATCGGTGCTCGTGATAAGGTCCAACGAGGTCTGCCAGCTCCAGACCCGCGCGAGGAACACCTAAATCGCTCCATATGCCACATCATTTCTCACGGGAGGTCTCGACCTTTCGCGTAAGCGTCGAGCGGATCCCGCTGGAGTGCGTCGCGTTCCCACGGGCGAGCTACGCTCGTGCAGATTCAGCGAACGAGCGAGCGACTGCCTGGTCGTGTCACCGGCCACGATCGTCGATCCCGCGGTTTATATTCGGCCCGCGGATCGCCGGACGGAGCTACGCGTTTACGACGGCCGTGGAAAAACGGCCATAAACGCGCGTCGTAAAGCCCGCGCGTTCTGGACTATTGGTCTCCGCGCATCACGGACAACGCGGGACGCAGTGGAAAAAATCACGCGCGCAGTTTTCACTCGCTGAGGAAATGCTTTCTCCGCTCCTCTCCTTGGCAAGAGCGGAGAGCACGCAATTTTAGTTTGTTAACTGGTCCAAATGACTAATCCCAAAGAATTCCGTCCGAAAGAACAAAATATACTAATAAAGAAATGATGAAAATCGATAACAATGAACCAAAATTTTATTCTAACAATCATCGGTTCACCAACGTCGCGCGTCGTTCATGTATCACGACGTCACACTCGACCGGTCCGAGAGAGATCGGCAGGACCGTCACGAAATCACGTCGCGTGAACGGAAGACGGAGTTCTCGCAACGATCATCACGAGACGACGGTAGACGAGCGGAGCCTCTCGTGATCCGACGTCGTGGACGCTTTCTACGAAGCGGAGCCATCCTCGACATAGTCAGCCGGTACAACACGGTAGTCGCGAGGTCTTAACGATCGTCGCACGAACTTCCATTGTCTCGGCGTGTTCGGTGGAGGTGTGCTGATTGACAGGCCAGGAACAGGTACACGGACGGTCGCGCGAGGTGTAACGCGCTGAAATCTCTTCCGGTACGCTCGCAGACGACGGGGACAGAAACGACGGGAAGATGCAACGCCTTTGGGCCCCTCGAGGAGAAAGTCACTTTCATTTTAACACGCATACGATTTTAATACAAATTAAAAGTCGCCCATATCATCGTACCGCACCATTTGTAAGCTTGCGTTTCGTGTATATAATATTTCTTTTCTTTTTTTGTAAATACACGTAGCTGCAAAAAGGCGAATCATTTCGGAGGTTTTCGGTTTCCACGAACTTTCGAACGCCGAAAATATTATAAAATGTTAATAATTTAGTGCCAAGTAGCGGGTAGTGATCTGCCGGCCGCGAAAATGCGGAAGTTCCACCGGTGGATAGATCATCGTCGTTTAATTGATCGTCGCTATTAAACTCCACGGCTGTCGTGCCCTCCGTGAATCCTGAAACTGTAACCGCATAACCGACCGCGTGCAGTCGACCGCGACCGGTTGCCGACATCGATTGCATGAGTCACTCCCATCGGCAAGACGAGCCGAGGATTTTTCGT
Source organism: Ooceraea biroi (assembly GCF_003672135.1). Taxonomy (NCBI): domain Eukaryota; kingdom Metazoa; phylum Arthropoda; class Insecta; order Hymenoptera; family Formicidae; genus Ooceraea; species Ooceraea biroi. The sequence continues at coordinate 10,371,144 of NC_039514.1, read as the reverse complement.
ACTACGGGCGAACGGACTGATCTAGCGCAAGGAGAGTCCGAAGGATGGAAAGAAAGAGAGAGAGAGAGAGATCGAGAGATCGATTTAAGTGGCTCCTGACTACGATTGAACGATCAGCAGGACGACCATGTCTAATGCATTAAAAGCTCTGATTAAATTTCGTTCCTCCGTTACGTTCGGGCTATTATATTTTATTGGCAGGTCGACGGACGCGAATCAAAGGGAAGACGATCGGAAAGCATTAGACGCTTTGACGAGAGAAGCATTCTAGTAATTAGAAGAAAAGTAATGATATTAGAATAATTAAACAGAGCACTCTCTTGAATTAAACGGTGTTTAGTCAAGTCTAATAATTATTTTCTTTTCTGATAGCGTATAGAATCTTGCCGTACCGTATCATCAACTTTAATCTATTCGGTTGTACCAATATATTCATTATTAAATTATTAAAAACGCTAAAAAAGTGGGAAGAATATATGTTACAATCCAATATATAAAATTATGTTTCTATGAAAAGATCGATGCCTGTGCGAATTTGATACTCGTGATACTTTCGGGGCAGAACGGGAGGAGGAGGAGGACGGCGGGCAACGGTGCTTTTGACTTCATCTCTCTTCCGAAGGGAGAAGCGATGAGATTTCGTTGCGACTTCGCTTTGGCTTCTCCGAGACGCGCCGATGCACCTTAATGGACTAATTATCTCCAGCACATCTCTCGATAGATCGGCACGATAGGGCGCGCGCGCGGGGAGCGGAGGTAGAAAGGTGAACGCGAGGAGGAGACGGAGTTCCTCTCCCGAGCGAACGAGCGGATACGCAGCTCTCTAGTTACGGTTCTGTCATTATTGTTGGAATCGCGGCAATGAAACGACGGCGCCCGGCGTGTCCGTCTCTCGCGTTCGATTCAAACGTCGAGATACAAGAGTCATTCGTCCCACTCCGCCTTTCCCCTCGTTCGCTCTTCTCCTCGGTTCCTCCCTGCTCGCTCTCAAACTCTCTCTCTCTCTTCTCTCTTCCTTTCTCTTCCTCACTCGCGACGGAATAGATTCAGCCCGGAATATGTTCGCCGCGGCCACTCTCTCCTCTCCTCTGCTCCATCTCTCTCCATCATACCGCCCCCTTTGCCGCCCGCCCCACCTGCCGCATGGTGGTTTTATCGCCTCGAGAAATCGACTGCGGAGTCGGCACTAAATTACCGGGTGGCACCGTGTACGCGACCGTGATAGACGCGCCAACACCTAAACGCCAGTCACGCCGGGCCTCCGCTATTGTGACGCGTTATCCAACGTCGGCCGAGGCCGCAAAGTGCAGCGACTGTGCCTCTCGGATCACGGCGATTTTGCGAGATCGGGCACCGGTAACGGACCGGTGCATCGGCCGCGTGCATCATACGCGCGCGCGCTCGGCATCGTGCATCGAGATCCCCGCCGAGATCCGAGCCGAAACGCTTCGAGATCTCGCCCGAGCATCCGCCGTCTGTCCCTAATCCGCGATTCGTCCTCTCGCTATTTGCAATAATCTGATGTTCCAAAATTTATTTCTGAAAATCGGAAGGGAGACAAAAAAGAGAGAGAGATCTTTGCGTTCTCGAGATGCAGAACAAATCTAGAACAGAACACAATAAACGTCGCGCGTGTCTCCAAGACGTCGGCGCACGAGTCCCTTTAGTCTCGGCGATTCTCGCGGATTTCGCGCGCGTTATGCGAAACCAAGCGGATTACGCGACCGCGCAGGAGGACTTAGCTCGCAGGCTCGCGTGTATCATTCTTGGACGAATCGGCAGTTATCAATCATATCGCGCCAAACAGCAGACATTCCTCGAAAGACCGATAATAGTCTCTTCCATTCGCGGACGAGTACGAGCTCATCCATCGAATCGCGCGTAACTGCATAATCCGCGTCTGTTAGCTCACAGGCACCGATTCTCGTCGTCGTCGCGTCGTCTACATGGTCCCCTTCCCCCTCCCCAACTTATGCTAACGAGGGCCTCGCCGATTGCCGGCGATTCAAAAATAAGCGTGACAGGCCGAGGTATTATTATTAAGCGGCGAATGCTCGCGCACGGTCACCCGGTACCTTAATTCCCGGCTACAACGTCGCGATCGACGAGCATCCCCTCGAGGCACCTCGCACGCCCTGCGGGTCAAGGCAAGCTGGGCCCCCGATGCGTGGATGCGTGCATGTGCGTGCATTGGCGTCGGAACAGGTGGGACGAGGATAATGATCCACGAGAGGAGGCTCTCGCGATCGTCTACCTTGTCGTCGTCTGGAGACTGGCAAAGACTATCTTTGAAAGTATTTTTGATTCGATTTTCCAAATAAGATACTGTTCTTCAGAACGATTCGAGACAAGAAAAGATGTATTATAAATTCACTTAAAAACTCTTCAAGAAAAAAAGCAAACGGATATACTTGTTCCCAAAAGTACAACTTTCAGATCTCTGCAAGGTCGACGGGCGCAAGGGGGACCCCCGGTCCGTGCCCGTTCCAATCCTCTGCCAAACCACGTCGACCACGTCAAAAAACTAGCCACGGTCTTTCCCGGTGCCTCCCACTTGCCGGATGACATAATTGAACGTAGACAATCGGCCTGGTCACCCGTGACGCGTTCGGTACGGCAGGCATCCAGGCGATCTTTCATCGGCTCGCGGCTCTCGATCTTCTGATCGACCGATCGGTCGGACAAACGTTGGCGCGCGCGCCATTGCACGTCCGTGTCGTGTCCGTGTCGCGACAGGCGGACGTGTACGAGACGCGACCACGGGATTCCACGTGGGGACCGCGCAACCACCTACGCACACCATGGTGTGTGCCACGCCATGCCATGCCATGCCGTGCTGCGCCGTGCCGCGCCGTGCCGTGCCGTGCCTTGCCTTGCCGTGCACACGAAGCAGCGTCGTACAGCGAGCGAGCGGCCCACTTGACAGCTGTCACCTTCCAACGCCGTGCCCCGACAAGAGACGCGGCGACTACGCGCGGTGATTCATGCCCCACCGAGGGGGGGCACGGGGTACCGGCGACCTCCTGTCAGAGGGATTCCTTCGTCGCATATCGCGCGCGAGCGGAGGTGACATCGTCGACCGGCGAGATTTAATCGGCGGACGCCATGGTGTGCGCGGAGAGAGCCTCATCGTCTCGGGACCTCACCTCCTCGTGACGGCCCGATTTTCGAAGTTCCCCGCGAGACCGAGGCCGGCTCCAGGCCGCGAGGCCCGACATTCGCGTACTTCAAATCGAGCGCGAGTTTAATTCCGTCGGATGGCATAAAGGAACCGATGGACCTTGTACGTCGTGCTTCGACGCAGAGAAACAAGATGAGACGGAGAAAAAAAAGAATGCCACGCATGTTGCCTGGAAATCGTCACGAGTCGTGCATAAAAACAACGGGATCCGATTTACGAGGACGGAGGAAGGGGGGAAAAAGGAGGGTACCGAGATCCAGTATTCAGGCTCTCCGAAGCCGCGCGAATTCGGTCGGCGGCGTGACTCGGCGCTACGGCGCATTAAAATTGCCAATACGATTGACTCGACACGCTGTTCGTACGAGACAGGGGGCACAGGGAGAAGGTGAGAACGTGACCTCGGTGTTCGTTCACGACGCCGGTACCCTGGTGAGTGACGCACGAGTACGCGGGAACGCGAAGACGCACGTCGTCGTTGTCGTCGTCGTCGAGAGAGAGCTGCGACGTGCTTTCGTCAGCTAATGGAATTACTTTAACGCAATGACACAGCGATTACATAATTGCGGGGCTCTCTCGCGTCGACGCTCTCGTTCGCTCGGGAGAGACGGGAGAGCCCCGGGCCCCATTACCGCCTGTCCGCGTTTCGTCCCCCTCGTCCACTCTTTCTCTCTCTCTCTCGCACTCTCCTGCCCGTACTCGCAACGGCTGCGCCTCCCTTCTTTCGCTCGTCCAACTCTCCGTCGATTATCCTCGGGAGACAAATGACGCGGCCGCCAAAGAGTAATGAGCGCCAACGAGGCTGCCGGGGTAAGCGCGGACTCGTTGCACGACTCACGCACGTACGCACGCAAGCACTCATGAACTTACGAACTCGCGAACTCACGCACGAGGGCACGGAAATATGACCCCGCTTCTGAAAGCCTTTATCTGTAACGTGGGAAGATGCTAGTGCTTCCTAATTTTGCAATAAATTGATTTTCTTGCAAGAATAAGAGAAATCTCCACTTATATATTAAAGAAATTAATTTCTTGTTTAAAATGACATACGATCACTGATCAAGTTATCAGAAGATTGTAAGGGAACTTATTTGAATAAAATACAATAATAAAATTAATAAAAGATTTTCTATTAGCGAAAGATCTTGTATCTAACAAAAAGTATTTCGTGCATAATGTCTAACGATACTACTAAAACGTCTCACTGCGCGTTTCACCCCTTGGACGACACTCCGTTCCAGCCGCATATTCCCGCACGACCCTTCCGTATCGTTTTCCCCCGGGGTGCCGCGGGCATAAAGCTTTATGCGCGCGTTTCCATCATGCAGCTCGCGCCGATTAAGACGTCTCGGCGTTAAAAATGCATGCAATTAGCTGACGGCGCGCTGCTAAAGCGCCCTTTAAAGCCGCCTCTTCTTAGCCGGAGCGGCCGATGCGCTACCCCGTTCCCTCTCGTTGGGTGACAAAGTTACGATCTACCGGGTGTCGTTAATATCAGCGTCCCGGAACGAGCGGCGGGCGGGCGAGAGATGATCTGCGAGGCACGGACGCCGTAACGCGATTTCGCCATGAGTTACGGTAAGGCGCTCTGCGGGTGTTTTAAATCGATATGCAGACGGGGTGAGAGAGCAAGAGAGAGAGAGATGGAGGGACCGAGGGAAGGGGAGTGGAGCCCGATCGCGTCTAACCTTGGTGTCTGCTCGTTCCTTGTCGACGATAACCATCTAACATTCGCGTTCTGGGAATAGAAGTAATAACCCGAAGTATGGAAAGCCTCGGCCAGAAATCATAGACCGACCGACCCGATGTCGGGAGAATTCCAACCGCTTTCGGGACCGAGGATCGGCTCTCGTGACCAAACGTCGCCGAATAACGACGCGAAATCTGCGAAATCCGACCGGTCTCCCGTCGAGTTTGATCAGCATGTCGAAATTGCGCGCGATTTGTACGAATTAATCGAACGACAATAGCGAACCGATCGCTCGGGTCAAGATGAAAGGTCGCGATGGACGACGGACGATGGTGACATTTGGCCGCTCGGACGATTGCTGGGAAATTTCTCGAGGTGCCCGACGCTTTCCAGGACGATTGGAGCCCGGAATGAGAGAATTCGTCCCAGTTCCACGGCGATAGGAATCTGACCTCGGGTCGATCGGTGCTCGTTCGCGCCCACGTCGATACGACGACGACCACGACAACGACCACGACGACGGCGACGAGCGAGTCGCCCGCAATGGGGTCCGACACGAAAGATCCACGATAACGTCGATTATCCCCCGCGAGCCCTTCATTCATCATGGTGGGACCAGCGCGACTGTCGAAATCGCTGACGTTACACCGCTAGGCGACCCGAGGCGACGCGATGCAGCGGATAAGCAATCCACAGGAAGAAAGTACGCTCGTTCGGATTCCTTTATTGACTCGCGAGTGTGCACCATTGCTCTGCGAGATTACATTATACAAAATGCAGCATGTATCGGCGATTCATTGGTGACCGTGCGTAATCGATCAGTCGCAAGAAATTTCAGTATTCTTCCGATCGTAACCCAAGCTGAGAGAGCAGCTTGAGCTCTTCCTCCGAGTAACTTGTAACAGTTCTTCAGCCAGAGAACGCGGCAGTCTCTTGCTTGCTTTACAGCCTCGCTCTTCCTCTCTTTCTCCTTTCACGCGGCGGGGAGAATCGGATGACAAGCGCGCGGCGACAAGCGAGCGGATGAAAGGGGACACTGAAAAACATAGGAAGGGCGACGGTAATCGCCTGATTATCGAAGCCACTGATGGGCATCGCTCCGCCGTCGCCTTTGTACCGGGACCGGTCCGGGAAGCATCGCTTCGCCAGCCGCCAGGCATGCCGGACCACTGTTGCTTTCCGCTAAATCGACTTAGAACGTGTCGTCTGAATTACGGTAAAAGCGGCTCTCATCGTGAGACGCGGTCGCGCGACGTTGTTTCGAGCCTGCCAAGTGGAAAAAGACATCACGTCTATTGTCCAGGAAATTTCTCCATTCGACAACAGCAGAATGCGACAATAGTGGAACAATAATGGAACAAGTGTAATGGAATAATAATAATAATAATAATAAAATAATATATATGAATGACGTTTCTTCGTTCTCCGAAAAGTTTTGCAAACCAGACACAACCTCTTTCCTGCCGTCTAATTCAATTGCAGATGACAAGTTGTCATTGACAACGCAGTCAATCTCGTAGATGCAGATCTCACGAGGGGGAGAAGATTTGTCGCAGGACTACAGACGACGGGAAATATCTACCCCGGCAATCGGCCACCCCGCGTGTCAGTCTCGTGCGTTACACGCACAAATAAATATTTTTACGTCGCCGACAGTCTTCGTATACGGTTTCAGCGTTAACACACGCTGGTACGCGGGACGCGGGGGAGGCTGGCCAGCCGCGCGGTAACATTACCATAATCGGATTCGGGTGACAAGGCGGCGGTATACGGTAAAGTATCTAGTAGCGCATTATAAACTTGGGACACGCGGCCCGATGCACGCGTGGAAGCCGATACGCACACACTCACACACATGACATTGACAGTTCTTGCCTGGTGTCATTATGACGCTCGACGGCACAAAAGATGCCGTCGACGAGGCAAACCGAGCGTGACGTCCGTTCGATGAACAGGTACCGAGAGAATCCGGACTGGAGGAGATAGGAGAACGAGGAACACGACGACGAGAAGCCGGCACAAGCACGAAGTACGAAGGACGAAGGGCCGAACGAAGTCACGGGGGTAGGTGGGACAGGTAGGTAGGTAGGCAGGCGAGAGAAGGTCCACAACTCGCGAGGCTTATCGATATCCGGGCATCGTCTCGCTCGGCGACACCTCCCTTTGCTCGCTTTGCGGCCCTCGCATGCTACGCTAAATTAATGCGCGGTAGATACGCCAACGGCTTGAACGATGACGAGAACGACGACGACGAATCGTTCCCAGCCGCATCTCCAGAAGCGACCGTGCGTGTCCGCTCGACCGCGCCAAGATAGGAGTCCTGCGGCCAGGATCGATGAAAGCGAAAAGGCAGGCCCAAGCTAAGCAGCCGCACGTGCTCGGATATTTGGTATACGCGCCGCCCGTTATCCTCCCGATGAAAATCCTGGCTTGAAAAAGATGCTCGGCGAGCTAGCAATCACATGTCCGACACCTTTCTTGAAACGAGCAGGCAGTCGTAGATAGAAATGATCGAGAATCCACCACTTCGGTCTTTTTGTAAAATGATTCTATTGATGGCGAACGAAATTACGAGATTATTCAACTGGGAGAGCATACATCGCTCAGAAATATAAATTGTTCAGAGATACGGATCGTTTGAGTGTCAGATGTGTAAGCGCGATTAAATTTAGAGACATAAATCGTACAATCGAGCAAGTAGCGCGACCGAAAAGCGCGAGTACGCCCCGCGATTGCGCGAGGGAACGGAACGGGGTCATTCCGTCGCGATCGCGGATCACGCCAAGATCCGAAAGATTGCGCGTCCGTCCCACGGCACGAGAGGAAAAGAGAAAGAGAGAAAGAGGGAGAAGCCCTTGTCCCCGATGCCGGTGCAATCAATTTGCACGAATATGCTGATGCGCGCGATATCGCGCCACGGGTCTTGCGGCGTGGCTGACGATGCGTGACGCCCGTGCGAGACCACAACAGAGAGAGCGGCCTGCCGTCCGTCCGTTACGATCACGCCTTCTTTCGATCTGCGCCGAGGATTGAATCGTGATCTCATTACGGCTGCGTTTTTATCATCCCGCATCATCAGGCTAGAGCGCAATCGCCGGGCTCGCTGCGAATTTCCTCCAGATCGCGTCCGGCGTCGATGAGATCGAGCGATCTCCTGGCGCAGCATCGCCCATGACGCTCCCGATGCAAAGTGATCCAGACATTCCAGGAAATAAAGAGCAATCAGGTACAGTGATAAACCAAATGGCAACATTTTCAGATTAAACTAAGAATGACGTTGCAATTTAACATTAAAATAACGAAAAATTGATAATACTTTAGCAAAATGAAAACTACGGTAAACAAATTTATTGGGTTGTTCGGAAAGTAATTTCGTTTTTCACAAAGAGATGTCGTTAGTCGCGTTCCTCGATACTTAACCTTACTCTAAACGGCAAATTCGTTTTATATTTTGACAACTGACATTTCAGACGTCATTTAGTATCTTATTGTGTTGCGATCTGTCAAGTAATTTTTGTTTGGCATCACATCAAACATGGAAAATCAAAGTGAGCATTTTCGTAATATTTTGCTTTTTTACTACCGAAAGGGTAAAAATGCAGTGCAAGCGAGAAAAAAATTGTGTGCCGTGTACGGAGAAGATGTATTGAGTGAACGTCAGTGTCAGAATTGGTTTTCGAAATTTCGTACTGGAAATTTCGATTTGAAAGATGCACCACGTTCAGGTCGGCCAATTAAAACTGATGACGAGAAAATAAAGGCTCTGGTGGATGCAAACCGTCGCATAACAACACGCGAAATTGCTGAAAAGTTAAATTTATCGAATTCGACCGTTTACGATCATTTGAAACGCCTTGGATTCGTTTCAAAGCTCGATATTTGGGTTCCACACAATTTAAAGGAAATTGACTTGATTCGACGCATTACCATCAGCGATTCATTGTTGAAACGTGAAGAAAATGAACCATTTTTGAAGCGAATCATAACTGGAGATGAAAAATGGATTGTTTACAACAATGTTAAGCGAAAACGATCATGGTCCAGGCAAGATGAACCTGCTCAATCGACATCCAAGGCAGATATTCATCAAAAGAAGACCATGCTTCTGTATGGTGGGATTGGAAGGGAATCGTATTTTTCGAGCTACTACCAAGCAACCAGACGATTGATTCGAAAGTGTATTGTCGTCAGCTGGATGAATTGGATGCTGCCATCAAGCAGAAGCGACCAGAATTGGCGAATAGGAAAGGTGTCGTATTCCATCACGACAATGCCAGACCACACACAAGTTTGGTCACTCGCCAGAAGCTTTTACAGCTTGGATGGGATGTGCTACCACACTCACCATACTCTCCTGATCTGGCACCATCCGATTACCATTTGTTCCGGTCTCTACAAAATTCTTTGAACAATGTAAACTTCGATTCAAATGAAGGCGTCAAAAATCACTTGCTTCAATTTTTTGTCAATAAGGAGAAGGACTTCTATGAGCGTGGAATCTTAAAGTTGCCAGAAATATGGCGAAAGGTAGTGGAACAAAATGGCCAATACATCACTGAATAAAATTTATTCTAAATATGAAAAAACCGCCTTTCATTTTTCCTTGAAAAAACGAAATAACTTTCCGAACAACCCAATACATATGAATTTATGCATGTATATTTTGTCTCGTGCAGCCACAGATATCCCGATCACAACATTGTGAAGAAACTAGCGACCGATTTCACCAAGACGTACCCCACGCCACCCGATCCATGAAGCACTTTTAATCGCGCTACGTCTCTCGATCGTCGGGTGATCGTCCGCGTGCCAAGTCCACGGTCCCGTCGATGAAAAACGGCCAATGTCGTGAGAAGCCAATGAAGCAACCGGTCGTTAGTGCCTCCCGCTAGTAGTCCGTTAAAGCGTAATCGCTTATCGGAGTCATGCGACCACGTCGAACTAGCAGTTTCCAAGCCTCGCCTAACTGCCGTTCGTAACGGCGTGGCGGGTACGACGAGGGTGAAAGAGGGAGAGAGACAGGAAGAGATCGCGGGGGTGAATGAGCCGGAGAGAGGCAAGAAAATAAGGAAAAAGGGGGCACGGAGAGAAGAAGGGTACGATACACCCGAGGAAGCGAGGAAAGGAATCAGCCGGTTCCGCTGAGGGGGTCGTGAGGACGGGGGTGGTGCAAGGAGCTCTGATCGTGGGCTTCGTATATGCCGAGTAACACCTTCGGCGTCGCGTGATAACGGTAATTGCTCAAAAATACACGCCCAGCCACCCTTCTCTCTCCTCATCCCTCTTCTCGCTCTCCCTACGTGTTCTCGCTTTAGCATGGCCAACAAAACGCCTCGCCGATCGGTCATTACCTGCGCCTATCGTGCGCGTAAACGGCGTCCCGCCGGTTTCGCCCACTTGCCACGCTAAACAGCCCCCCAGCTCTGCACGGCGAGGTGTCGGGGCACGGGTGCGCGGCGGCGTGTCCCGGGCGAGGCGGTAATCGCTCGCGGAGGTTCATTACGCCGGGGCGAAGGTCAATTATCCTCTCGCGAAGTGAGATATATACGCGCGGGGAACTCCGGGAATGATATAGGGACCTGACTCGGCGGCGCTCGCACAATCGGCGCAAACGGAGTTCCGTCGCGCCAGGGAACTCGCGCGGCAGCGGCCTCCTCGCTTGCTGGATACTTTTACGGTCGACGCAGTTATTCCGCAGTTGCACGATCTTGCAATCCGAAACTGAGTGCTCGGCGATTGCGCAACGCACCGCGCAACGCGTTGCCGAGAAGAGGGCGAGATCAGGCGCGCGTTACATTAATATTTCCGAGCGCGAAATGCGTTTTCCGCGTGACGCTCGTTCGCTTGCGAAAGCAATCGGCGACTCACGTCGCGGGCGACACGTGTCACGATAAATCGAGGGTGTCGAGAGAAAAAAGTGGGCGAATGGGAAACGGGGAAAAGATCACACACACTCGTGCCGCTCGATCGCGTATGATAATTAGCGCGCTGTGCGCGCGAGAACATTCCCGGCGATTAATATTTGTCGCCCAGGTGTTTTAATCGCGCCGCCGCCTTGCCGCGCTGCGCGTTCGACGAGTTTCGCGAGTCTCGATACCCGCGATACCGACCTCACCTGTGCCCCGGTATCTATTATAAAGTCGTTACGACACGATACGACACGCGCACGGCCGATACCGATATACACGGACAACGTAGTGTAACTCCGCGCGCGCGGAGATATCGATCTGCGCCGAGCGGGTTAATACACCGCGCGATCCGTACCGTGGAGAAACGTTTACGGCTCGAATCGTGTAATCGCGATGCCGACCGCGCCGCTCAACGATGCAAATTAATCGTTTCGTTATTACCCCACCTAATGGGGTCTATCTTGGTCCCGGTACGTGTGTATGTGTGTGATTGCCGGCAAGACGATACACGCTGGGAAATCTTCGGCGTCGCGCCGCGTCGGTCTGCGCGATTACACGCTGCTACGGGATTGGCCGTCTTAATGATTATTTCTTCTTCTTATTCCTTAAATTAACGTTATTTGGGGCGGATGGGAGAAAAGTGTGTGTGAAACGCGAGCGAAAGATCTTTCGGACGCGAGCACCGACGCGAGACGCTTGCGGTGCCTTGCGTGTACCGAAATTAATTGCCATCCACTTTAATCAGATTGGAACCGATGGAATAATTTTTATTCACGTTTCCGAGTAAACGGTTTCAGTTTTCGTTTTTTTCCGCGTGCCTACTCTACCTTTTGGTTTTTCACCCGCGACCGGAAGCGACGCGATAGCAGGCGGGACGCTCGCTTACATCGCGACTCGCGTGGATGCAACTTTATTAACCTGCGGGACCTTGTACGATCGCATTTCTCTCCGTCTAACGTTCGCGCACTTATCTGCCGCTTCGTCCGGGATTGATATGCCAATTAAGCCGCATCTCGAGCCCGAGAATGCAAGAACGCCGCGCGCCTTCGCTCAGGGAATGTTAATCCTTGTATCGGCCGGTCGAACGCCGGAAACGACCGACTACCTACTGATTTCAAATCGTCGGTAGCATCCCTCCCAGAAGAAATCCTGGACTTCCTCGAAACGCCTCTCATCAAGAAAGAACCAAATAACGAACACGAAGGGAATCGTTTTAAACACTTTTTGATACCTTTCAAGTTGCGAAGAATTTTCTATGAAACGAACAGAGCTATGGCGTGTTGAAATAATAAAGAAAAATTTCGATGAGCAAATAATACAAAGTTGAGAAAAATATAATATAATAAAAATATAATAAAATTCCAAATTAATCATTGTATCGATTTATTTTACATTTATAATTATTCACATCGTATTTCTACAATTTTGAAAAAGTCGAGTTTAGCGGCTGAATCGCTCGACTGTCGTGTCTCCTGAACCATCTCGTGACCACTGGAGATCCTCCTTCAAAAAAATGTGGATTGCAGATCCCTCACCGAGGCAGTCTACCGTGTTCACCCGAGGCGGACGTCGCCGGTGCGTTTTTGTCCTTCGACGCGAAAGCCATCTCCCGCCGTCTTGGTCCCCCTTCACACTCGGTCTTCGCGATCCGCGACGAACACGCGCGCGCGCTGCGGCAGAGAAAAATGTCCGAGATGAAATCGGCGAGGGTCAAAATGCATGACAAATAACGCGGCATGTCCACTGGCGGAATGAAACAAAACCCCGGCCGGGGACGCGAACGGCGCTTTGTTCCCATTGTGGGCCGGGTGTCACTTCGAGGTAGCGTGGTCCGCCATTCAGCCGAGCGACGGCGGTGTCGGGTCGCCATCAGATGACGCCCGATAAACGCACGACAAATTGGTACCACCCGAACGACCGGCCGCTGCCCCGCGGAAGATACGCGTCGGCGATAACGCGCCCGCGTCGATAACGCCGTTGTGTGTATCGCGCGAGTTCCGCGCGCGCGAAGCACTCCGCTGTGCGTTCTCCCTCACCCTTACCGTCCTCACCGTCTCGAGGAGAGTTTCTCCACTGAATCCTGCCTCCGAACGGAAGCCTCCTCGAGAACAGAGAAATTGCTAGTACTTCAGCTGAATAAGCGATGGTTTGCAATTTTAGCTTGCAAACGTGGCGCGGCAATAATGCAGAATTTTTAACAGCATTAATATCATTGGTAAAAAAAACAAATAAAGAAAGAGAATAAGAAGTCTGCTGTTAATTTTATCATCGTCGGGCTTTTCTGGTCAGTCAACTTGCGTGCACGCGAATCGATCTGCGGACCACCAGGTGCAAAAAAGGAGAGACATTCCTTGACAGATTTAATCGGCCACTATTATTCGTAAAATATATAATATATCCCGTGATTGAACGAGACGGAATTCGCTCGCTCGCGATCGTTGAGCCGGCCGCGCGGCGGGCGAGTTCGACTTGTGTGGCGGATCACGCTCGGCCGATTTGCTGGTCGGCGAACGCCAAATCGCGCTAAATCCGCCCGACGTCCGTACGTCCGGTGACATGGGACAAGAAAGGAGAGGACGAGAAGAAGTTTCGTCGACGGTAGGAGGATCTTCCGCATGATTTCCCGCGAACTTGGCCGGCCAAAATGGGAGGCATTCGAGCGTCTCCCGCTCGGACGGAATCGTAGCTTTTGCACGATGCAACACCCGATTTCATCAGCGGACCGTTAAGGAGACGCTAGGAACAAAGGTCGGATTGTCCAACACTACGCAGATAACTTCTTCAGCCATTTCTGCAAATCGATCGCGAATCAAATCGTACATCAGCAACGTCATTCGTGGCATCCGATTGATCGGTTAATATAAATCTCGCG